>NC_133816.1:25188558-25343558 GCF_043250625.1 Sebastes fasciatus
TAAATACTCTGTTACAGTAAAAACACTAATACCACCAGAAATACTCTGTTACAGTAAAAACACTAATACCACCTTAAATACTCTGTTACAGTAAAAACACTAATACCACCTTAAATACTCTGTTATAGTAAAAACACTAATACCACCAGAAATACTCTGTTACAGTAAAAACACTAATACCACCTTAAATACTCTGTTACAGTAAAAACACTAATACCACCTTAAATACTCTGTTACAGTAAAAACACTAATACCACCTTAAATACTCTGTTACAGTAAAACACTAATACCACCTTAAATACTCTGTTACAGTAAAAATACTAATACCACCTTAAATACTCTGTTATAGTAAAAACACTAATACCACCTTAAATACTCTGTTACAGTAAAAGTACTAATACCACCAGAAATACTCTGTTACAGTAAAAACACTAATACCACCTTAAATACTCTGTTACAGTAAAAACACTAATACCACCAGAAATACTCTGTTACAGTAAAAACACTAATACCACCAGAAATACTCTGTTACAGTAAAAACACTAATACCACCTTAAATACTCTGTTACAGTAAAAACACTAATACCACCTTAAATACTCTGTTACAGTAAAAACACTAATACCACCTTAAATACTCTGTTACAGTAAAAACACTAATACCACCTTAAATACTCTGTTATAGTAAAAACACTAATACCACCAGAAATACTCTGTTACAGTAAAAACACTAATACCACCTCAAATACTCTGTTACAGTAAAAGTACTAATACCACCAGAAATACTCTGTTAGAGTAAAAACACTAATACCACCTTAAATACTCTGTTACAGTAAAAACACTAATACCACCAGAAATACTCTGTTACAGTAAAAACACTAATACCACCAGAAATACTCTGTTACAGTAAAAACACTAATACCACCTTAAATACTCTGTTACAGTAAAAACACTAATACCACCAGAAATACTCTGTTACAGTAAAAACACTAATACCACCTTAAATACTCTGTTACAGTAAAAACACTAATACCACCTTAAATACTCTGTTATAGTAAAAACACTAATACCACCAGAAATACTCTGTTACAGTAAAAACACTAATACCACCTTAAATACTCTGTTACAGTAAAAACACTAATACCACCTTAAATACTCTGTTACAGTAAAAACACTAATACCACCTTAAATACTCTGTTACAGTAAAACACTAATACCACCTTAAATACTCTGTTACAGTAAAAATGCTAATACCACCTTAAATACTCTGTTATAGTAAAAACACTAATACCACCTTAAATACTCTGTTGCAGTAAAAACACTAATACCATGAGAAATACTCTGTTACAGTAAAAACACTAATACCATGAGAAATACTCTGTTACAGTAAAAACACTAATACCACCTTAAATACTCTGTTATAGTAAAAGTACTAATACCACACTGTGGAAATACTCTGTTACAGTAAAAACACTAATACCACCTTAAATACTCTGTTGCAATAAAAACACTAATACAACCTTAAATACTCTGTTACAGTAAAAACACTAATACCACCTTAAATACTCTGTTGCAGTAAAAACACTAATACCACCTTAAATACTCTGTTACAGTAAAAACACTAATACCACCTTAAATACTCTGTTACAGTAAAACACTAATACCACCTTAAATACTCTGTTACAGTAAAAACACTAATACCACCTTAAATACTCTGTTGCAGTAAAAACACTAATACCACCTTAAATACTCTGTTGCAGTAAAAACACTAATACCACCTTAAATACTCTGTTGCAGTAAAAACACTAATACCACCTTAAATACTCTGTTGCAGTAAAAACACTAATACCACCTTAAATACTCTGTTGCAGTAAAAACACTAATACCACCAGAAATACTCTGTTACAGTAAAAACACTAATACCACCTTAAATACTCTGTTGCAGTAAAAACACTAATACCACCAGAAATACTCTGTTACAGTAAAAACACTAATACCACCTTAAATACTCTGTTACAGTAAAAGTACTAATACCACCAGAAATACTCTGTTAGAGTAAAAACACTAATACCACCTTAAATACTCTGTTACAGTAAAAACACTAATACCACCAGAAATACTCTGTTAGAGTAAAAACACTAATACCACCTTAAATACTCTGTTACAGTAAAAACACTAATACCACCAGAAATACTCTGTTACAGTAAAAACACTAATACCACCAGAAATACTCTGTTACAGTAAAAACACTAATACCACCTTAAATACTCTGTTACAGTAAAAACACTAATACCACCAGAAATACTCTGTTACAGTAAAAACACTAATACCACCTTAAATACTCTGTTACAGTAAAAACACTAATACCACCTTAAATACTCTGTTATAGTAAAAACACTAATACCACCAGAAATACTCTGTTACAGTAAAAACACTAATACCACCTTAAATACTCTGTTACAGTAAAAACACTAATACCACCTTAAATACTCTGTTACAGTAAAAACACTAATACCACCTTAAATACTCTGTTACAGTAAAACACTAATACCACCTTAAATACTCTGTTACAGTAAAAATACTAATACCACCTTAAATACTCTGTTATAGTAAAAACACTAATACCACCTTAAATACTCTGTTACAGTAAAAGTACTAATACCACCAGAAATACTCTGTTACAGTAAAAACACTAATACCACCTTAAATACTCTGTTACAGTAAAAACACTAATACCACCAGAAATACTCTGTTACAGTAAAAACACTAATACCACCAGAAATACTCTGTTACAGTAAAAACACTAATACCACCTTAAATACTCTGTTACAGTAAAAACACTAATACCACCTTAAATACTCTGTTACAGCAAAAACACTAATACCACCTTAAATACTCTGTTACAGTAAAAACACTAATACCACCTTAAATACTCTGTTATAGTAAAAACACTAATACCACCAGAAATACTCTGTTACAGTAAAAACACTAATACCACCTCAAATACTCTGTTACAGTAAAAGTACTAATACCACCAGAAATACTCTGTTAGAGTAAAAACACTAATACCACCTTAAATACTCTGTTACAGTAAAAACACTAATACCACCAGAAATACTCTGTTACAGTAAAAACACTAATACCACCAGAAATACTCTGTTACAGTAAAAACACTAATACCACCTTAAATACTCTGTTACAGTAAAAACACTAATACCACCAGAAATACTCTGTTACAGTAAAAACACTAATACCACCTTAAATACTCTGTTACAGTAAAAACACTAATACCACCTTAAATACTCTGTTATAGTAAAAACACTAATACCACCAGAAATACTCTGTTACAGTAAAAACACTAATACCACCTTAAATACTCTGTTACAGTAAAAACACTAATACCACCTTAAATACTCTGTTACAGTAAAACACTAATACCACCTTAAATACTCTGTTACAGTAAAAATGCTAATACCACCTTAAATACTCTGTTATAGTAAAAACACTAATACCACCTTAAATACTCTGTTGCAGTAAAAACACTAATACCATGAGAAATACTCTGTTACAGTAAAAACACTAATACCATGAGAAATACTCTGTTACAGTAAAAACACTAATACCACCTTAAATACTCTGTTATAGTAAAAGTACTAATACCACACTGTGGAAATACTCTGTTACAGTAAAAACACTAATACCACCTTAAATACTCTGTTGCAATAAAAACACTAATACAACCTTAAATACTCTGTTACAGTAAAAACACTAATACCACCTTAAATACTCTGTTGCAGTAAAAACACTAATACCACCTTAAATACTCTGTTACAGTAAAAACACTAATACCACCTTAAATACTCTGTTACAGTAAAACACTAATACCACCTTAAATACTCTGTTACAGTAAAAACACTAATACCACCTTAAATACTCTGTTGCAGTAAAAACACTAATACCACCTTAAATACTCTGTTGCAGTAAAAACACTAATACCACCTTAAATACTCTGTTGCAGTAAAAACACTAATACCACCTTAAATACTCTGTTGCAGTAAAAACACTAATACCACCTTAAATACTCTGTTGCAGTAAAAACACTAATACCACCAGAAATACTCTGTTACAGTAAAAACACTAATACCACCTTAAATACTCTGTTGCAGTAAAAACACTAATACCACCAGAAATACTCTGTTACAGTAACAGTACTAACACCACACTGTAGAAATACTCTGTTACAGTAAAAAAAACTAATAAAATGTAATAAAATGTTATAATGTGTGCAACCATGAAGTGTTAATAAATCCTCAGTTACTAAAGTAACCAGGATGTAATTGTTATCGTCTCTCATCAGCTACGATACAACAAAGAATTTATAAACTAATTATTTCATATTACACAAACTAATGATAAAATAACATAAATTATGGCATTACTACTAAGTATTATTAATAAAATTATCTATAATACCAAAGTAGAAAGTGGCATGAAAAGAAATTGCTCAAAGTAAATGACAAGTACCTCAGATATGTACTTGAGTAAATGTACTTAGTTCCACCTTTCCGTTTATAAGCAGATAATTAAATATCTGGGCAATAAATAAAGTCATAATTTATATAACTTTATATAACATAATACATGTGTTTATGGTTAATAGATGTCATCAGTTGAGGTGAAGCTCTGCGGTTGTTGTTGGTCATTAATGAGAACAGAGAGGAGATCAGTCAGTCAGTGATGCAGGTGGCCGGTCCTCTGATGCAAAGCAGCCGTCCTGCAGCCTAATGGAGGGTTTTGAATACTCTGTAATAGTATCTGTGTGTGTGTACCAGTACTGTTTATGACATGGTTTGCATCGGAGGAATCTGTCCACTGATCTACCTGAAGACACAGGTGAGTCGCAGCTTTTAAATATTTAAATCTCATTTATTAAATAAAATAAGTCTTCAAATAAAAGCGAGTTATTAATAAAAATATTCGACGAGTGTTTTTCTGCAAGTTTACATCTCATCTATTTTAGTTTTCTTACCCTGATCCTAACTTTTAACTTTTTGTTTCCTAAACCTAACTAGCCATTAAAAAATATATATATTTTATAGTTATTTTTAAATGTATGTATTTATTTATGTAATAATGCATTTATATATTTATTTCTGCAAGCTTTTCCCCTTTGTATTTCACCCCTGATTTATTTCTGCATTCTGTAAAAAAGACTTTTGTAGAAATGATCCACCGTGTTATTATTATGATTTTAGTTATACATAAGCAAATCTAGTGTTGACAACCTCAGAGCAGACCACTGTGATCTCTGGGTTGGGAACCACTGCATTAAACCTTTGCAGAAGAAGGGGAGACAATGAGGTGTCTTCTGTTTGTCTTCAGTCTCTTGTTTGTCCGGTGAGGATGAACTCGTCCTCCTCTCAGAACTCCTCTGAGGAGACCCAGTGGAACCCGTGCCCCTCATCTACTCACGGAATCCGGCTCTTCTTCGCCGTGGAGGCCATCAACCTCGTGGTGCGTTGTTCGAGTTCATTCTTCTTTTGTTAGATGATACTAATTATTAGTTTGTGTAATATGAAATAATTAGTTTAGAAATGATATATTGTATCATAGCAGATAAGAGACGATAACAATTACATTCTGATTACATTAGTAAACTATTAACAGTTTATTGTTGTACACATTATAACATTTTATATACTATATTAAGTATTTGTTAGTGATTACCAAATGATTTGTAAACCTTTAAGAAATTATTTGTAAAACATCTATAAACATTACATAGATAGATGGACCAGAAACCAATTATTAACCATTAACAAAGTATTAATTATCTAAATAATGTTTATAGATGCTTTACAAAGTATTTATTAACCATTTAACAAGGTGTAGAAATATCTAGCTATGTAATATTTATTGTTGTTTTGTTGTGTTTTAATAATTTCTTCTATATATATATATATATATATATATATATAATTTATATAAATATAGTATATCAAATGTTACAATGTGTGCAACAATAAACTGTTAAAATAACATAAATTATAGCATTACTAATAATTAGTAAACATTATTAATTATCATTTCATTGTTTGTAAACAGTAAAATAATTATTAACTAAGTTTAATTAACTATTAATTTACCATTAAAAGTGGCGTGCTAACTTTTGAACTTTTACCTCTAGTTCGGCCTACCAGTGAACGCCTGGACAGTCTGGTTGATCGGCCACAGCTCTCAGTCCATCAAAGCCTCGGAGGTAAACACTGTTACCAGCTAACGTTCAGATTGGCAGCTCAAATTTCTATGTATATTTCTTATACAATAATAGCAATTAATTCCTTTAAAGAGCAGCTTCAGTTCGTGAAATAGTCACAAAATTTAATCTATTTGATTCGTGTACATAGACATTTATTTTCCTTTTTTTCGAGACGCTCAACACGACTTTCAACAACGGAGTTTTCATGCTTTTTTGCAATGAATGTTCAGCAACACATGACGCACATGTCAATTTGTCTTTTCAAAATAAAACTACTTAGTTAGGTTTAGGAAAAGATGGTGGTTTGGGTTAAAATAACTCCAGAAGTGCTGTAACTTACGTACGGATGTTACATGAAAAAAGAAATCAACGTTGACTTCTGGCCTCACACGGGGCACCAATAGTGGCCTCCTGGTGAAAGTCCTGAGTTTTTCGACCCACCCTTCCACCCCGACCTCCTCCGTATGTGGCGTTTGCCGCTCTTTATATTTCCTGGTTTGCAATTACGTGGATTTTATACAAAATGATTTCGTGGTGACCATCACGAAAAAAAAAGTGCATTTCATGTCTTGTACTTGAATCAATACATTAAATTTCGTGACTATTTCATGAACTGCTGTGCGACTGGGCTGCAGTACACTATGAGTATTAACAA
The DNA here is from genome assembly GCF_043250625.1 of Sebastes fasciatus. Classification (NCBI taxonomy): domain Eukaryota; kingdom Metazoa; phylum Chordata; class Actinopteri; order Perciformes; family Sebastidae; genus Sebastes; species Sebastes fasciatus. The sequence continues at coordinate 25,195,470 of NC_133816.1, forward strand.
CTTTAGTTTTATAACACTACAGAGCTCCGGAGGACATTATTAGTTCTTAAAGATATCTTGTTCGCCTTAAAACGCCCTAAAGTTTAGTTTCCGAACATCAACAGCAATGATAAGATGTAAACAATAATGATATACAATGTTTTTTGTCTGTTGTTTTGTAGGTGTTTACTCTGAACCTGGCGTTACTGGAGTGTGTCTACATCTTGCTCTCGTTCCTGCGACCGCTCAACTACTACTTCATCAAAAGTACCTCTCTGAATACGTTCACCCTCTTCTTCTATGGTCTGCTCAGCGCAGGTAAACACTTCCTCTGTAGAGTTTGAGTTTTTCCAACAGTCGTTAAAACCTCCAAAGCCCGATGGACCCGGTACCGGGTCGAAGCGGGTCATACGTATTTTTACCATTCAAAAGAGACCAGATATATGCATATAGGCCTTTTGGTTGAGGAGTTGGTCCTGATTTGTTTATTTTCAGAGGGAAAGGACTAGAAGGAATAATATTGACTTGACTGTGTTTCCCTCCGCAGGACGACCTCTGTTTCAGGCGTGTGTGTGTGTGGAGCGGTACCTGGGAGTAGTTCATCCTGTCACCTACCTGAGGTCTGACATACAATAAACACTCGTTCACTGACTGTACGAGGGCTCCTCCACTAATCTCTCCTCCCATGTGTCTCTCAGACGCAGCTCCGTGCGGACTCGTCTCTTTGCCCTCCCTCTGGTTTGGACTTTGACTTTCTTCTTCTGCGTTTGTAACATCTTGAAGTTTGTCTTCGCCTTCCCGATCCTCTTCCTGCTGCTGTTGCTGCTGCAGGGTTTCTGCTGCGTCCGCATCCTGCAGGTCAGTCCGGAGAAACCACATCACTGCTGCGTGAAAGCTGCTGTTTCACACGTTGAACTTCACCAACACTCGAGACCTTTTAAAAGTTTAGAAGTGTTAAAATTCAGAATGTCAATCAACATCAGACATTCATACATATTTTCATATTCCGTTGCTTATCTCAACATAAAAACTGGAATGACCTTTTTTTAATAGACTGAACAATTGATAAAAAATATGATTATCGCCCAACCCCTTAACTCACCGACGGCCCGGCCGCTATTTTGTCTTCAGCGGTTGTAGCGGGCTCCCTTTTTAAAGCTAGAGTGAAGATACTGGGATCATATGAAACTAGAAAACCTAAAGAATCCATTGGTACCAACTATGTCATACTAGCTATATGTATAAGCAATATGTGTACTTCATACTGTATCTGTGTGTCAATTTATGTCTCTGATTCGCCAATATGCTGATGACATACCCCTAATACTCGGGAATATCGCTAAATAACGCTATGAAGTTGTGCTAAATTTTGGTCAATGTACATTTTGAACAGATAAAAAAATTTGCAATTAATTACTATTAACTATGAGCCCTAATATATAAATATAAACACTTGAAAACTACATATACTTACATAGTATGAATTCATTCAGGTTCTGCGTCAGCCCGGTCCAGGTGATGGCAGCAAACAGGACGTTGATCCAGCCAAGAAAAAGGCCTTCGTCACAGTTCTGGTCATACAGGTAAATGAACAACTATTATACAGTATATATTCTTGGGAATTATTCATATCTCTGTCAACACAGACCTCCGGTCTTCAAGTTCAGTGTGTTTGCAGGTGATGATGGTGTTGAACTACCTGCCGGTGGTGCTGGCGGTGCCACTGAGAGGTCGGCTGTCCCGGCACGTTTACCTGTGTCAGCTGTTTCCTGCTTCTCTCTCCTTCTCTGTGTTCGGCAGCTTCGTCCAGCCCCTCATGTACCTGCTGAGGAGGGGGAAGTCACCCACCCCGTAGACAGTCATTTGATCTGTTTAGTCTCAACATCTTGATATGTAATCTACAGAAGCTAAAACACATTGATATTAAGTGATATTATAATCAGAACATTCTGTTGGAACAACACCAGCTCTTGGAAAATTTAAATGAATAAAGATATTTATAACTACAGTGGTTTGGCATCATGCAAACAAGCTGCCTATTTCCCTCCCACCAAGACAAAACCAACACAAACACCGACAGTCGGTCATCATCACCAGGACACCCGTTCACACCAGACAACTTACTGCTGGACATTAATAGATACCTGAAATAAATACTGCGCACCAGGTGGGTCTGTTTTACTTTCTTTAAAATGGATTAATAACATTTAGATTAAGGCGACGGAACATTTGGATTTACAGAATACAGAAAAACGACTACGATGAATTAGGTCAACTATATTTCAATTTCATGTTTAGCTTAACGGAGAAAAGAAAAACTAAACTTAAAGTCAGACAAGTTGTGTTCACTGTGCAGATATTAGCAGGTTTTTACATATCAAATAATTTTTTCTGAGAGTATTATATATCCGTTTTTCTTTTCTGGTGTATGCACATCAATATACAAGATTAGTTCCAAGGATTAACAGTCTTTAAATTGATATTGACAGCCCTATTAGATAGATATTAGAGCTGTCAATTGATTAAAATATTTAAGGGCAATTAATCACATAATTGTCCATAGTTAATTGCGATTAATTGCAAATAAAAAAAAAAAAAAATAATAAAAAAAAATTCTCTGTTCAAAACGTACTTTAAAGGGAGATTTGTCAACAACGACATTTTATATGTGTAACTTTAGCCCATTGCTAGCGTTAGCCTCCAGTCTTTCCTTTGTTTAGCGTCCAGCTAACACCGTGACGTCATTGTGACGTCGGCACTAAAACCAACTGCCCTCAGGCCACTGTTGTAGAATTGATTTTTTAATTGCATGATTCTGAGGTCTTGATATCTCCTCTTCAGGCTTTCATCCATCAAACATGTCAGTCAACTCTTCCTCCAACGCCTCCCTGCGATCTCACCGCTGCTCCTCAAACTCCTTAATCTATCCCAACATCTTTCACTGCGCTGAGAGCAACGTTAGCTCCTCCATCTTCATCTCCTTCACCTTCACCAACCTCCTCCTCCTCCTCCCGCTCTACATCCTCATCCTCTGGATGGGGTTCCGACGATGGAGGCGCCGGGGCTCCGTTACCGTGGGAACAACGAGCCACTCGGATGTCATCACCTACCACATGGTCACTTTAGAGGTGATGGGCGTGTTGGGAACGGTCTTCTACTGCGTCGCCATCTTCACATGTAGTTTGGAAATGATGTCGGTTGGGTATTTTTTGTTTATCATCACGTACCCCGGACAGACTTTCTTTCACTGCCTGACCTGCATGGAGCGTTACCTGGCCGTCGCTCACCCCATCACCTACCTGAGCTTGAGGAAGGCCGGCGGGGTGAAGGTCAGGAACATCGGCGTTGGTTGTGTTTGGCTGCTGTGCGTTGGAGTGACAGGTCTAACAGTCCTTTACTTCCCTTACTTCCCCATCGTTCTCATTTCTGTCACGTTATCCCTCAGCTTAATCGTTGTCTCTTTCTGCAGCATTTCTGCTCTCCGCGTTCTGATTCGCCTCGGGCTGGGGAAGGTGGGCGGGGACAGAGTTGACCAATCAAAGCAGAGGGCCTTCCACACCATCATGGCCATAATGGGAACACTGATGTTGAGGTTCTGTGGGTTACTGATTAGCAATTTCATGTTCAACCTGCAGACAGGAATTGGAAGAAGTGGATGTGTGGGGGTAATGTTTTCATTCTGGCTCTGTCTGCCGAGCAGCCTCATTCTACCTCTGCTGTTCCTGCACAGAGCCGGAAAACTGGCGTGTTCTAGATGACATATTTTTGTGCTTTGGTTAGGTTTAGGCAACAAAACTACTTAGTTAGGTTTAGGAAAAGATCTCGGTTTGGCTTAAAATAACTCTGTAAGTGCTGTAACTTAAGTACGGAAGTTACGTGACAAATAAATCAACGTTGACTTCTTGCTTCACACGGGGCACCAATAGTGTCTCCTGGTGAAAGTCTGGTGTTTTTCGACCCATCCATCCACTCCTCCCTACATTGCTCCACTAGCTCACCTGTTCGCTCACACCATCACACACATTCGCCCCCGCTTCACCACTCACTTCCCAAACACACTTTACACTCTGGCTCCGCTATTCGCCAAATGACCCTACGCTGCTCTTACAACATATGGCTCTGGCCATTATGTTGTTGTTCTACACATTCCTACATGAGGGCAGAAGATCAGATTTAACCAGGTGTTCATTGTTGCTTTTGCGAAAATGCGAAGACCTCCCAGTTCTGTATATTTTCCACATGTTCCAGACACACCTCTCTCAGCTATACATGTTCTGACAGGACAGCAACGTATGGCAGTCTGCGGAGAAACAGGAAACGGACACAGCTTCATCAAGTTGGAGAAAACAGACAACGGAAAAGGTTTGTCTCTTTTAATGTGCATTTATATTTATTTCTAGTAGTCTAAATAAATATCTGATAGTCAATGTGAAGCCTATTTCTATGAATAAATGCTCCTTTTTATGATCTAAAGGCGACCAACTAATGCTAATGACGTTAACTGATGGTGAGGTTTAATCGATGTTTTCAGACTTTGGTCTGTGAAAATTTGTAATTAATGAATTTATTGTAGTCTTCAGAGGCTGAGAGTTTAATATTCAATAGTTATTTTTATAACAGTAAAACTTTTGGAGGGTATTTCTTCATTGTGACTTTGTGACTAAATAATGGGCCTCATGAAAAAATATTTTAGTACTTTTATCCGTAATATCTGTTCCAAGTTGTATTCACCAAAACGTCATCTGGTGATCACGTGTTTACAGACAAAGTAAATGCAAAGAGGCGAATAGATGCAAATTCGCGCCAAAGGGACGCAAATTTAAAACAAGCGTTTTAAAAGTTGTCTGTTTGTCGTCATGGTAACAGACCTGAAAAAGCATGAATTCACACTTTTTACTAATCAGCATCATTATGTAGTTGTTTCGTCATCATTTTGATCCGTTTATTGATTTTAAATCACAGCACAATCTGTTTAGTTTGGGTTCATACGACTACGTAGCGATGTGTGACTGCTAGATACAGTCGGAGCAATAACACTGTATGTGAATACAGCTCGCCGCCGGGTGACGTTATGAACCCAGACACGACGGCGTTTGGTTTCCTGACATATCTGGGACTTCACCAACATGTACAAAGCAGCAACAGTGGTTATTTCTTCCACGGTTGATGGAGGAAATGGAGGAAAGAGAAGTTGTTGGTATCTAAAATTCGCTTCGCTCTTGGTGTGAACGCAGCTTCAGTACGAGAAAACTGGTGAATGCTTCAAATTCCCCGTGAATCGCTCGTACGTGGATTAATTATCTGTTCTCATGAGTGGTTCCAACATGAGGCCCAGTAACTTCTGAGCATCACTGTTGGATGCATGGCCACCACCAGTTGCATGTTGTTCCATATTTTGCCTCCTTACTCTTCTCTCTTCCACAGGCCATGTCCGTCAACTCTTCATCCTCCCTCAATGCCACCTTTGCCCCTTTATTATACATGGAATGCCTGAAATACACGGGCAGCACTGCCATCTACATCACGTACACCTTCGCCAACCTCCTCTTCCTCGTCCCTCTCTACATCCTCATCCTCTACATGGGTTTCCAACGATTGAGGCGTCAGCAGAAAACAAGCCACTCTGACCTCTTCACCTACCACATGGTCACGATGGAGGTTTTTTGTGTTCTCGGATCATTCGTCTATTGTTTGGGCTTTTTCACCCTCAGTGATATGCTGTTACATTTGGGGATGTATTTATACGGCGTTATTTTCCCTGGACAGACTGTGTTTCACCTCCTCACCTGTGTGGAACGCTACCTGGCGGTTGTTCACCCCGTCACCTACATACGCCTGCGAGAGACGGAAGGGGTCCGGATCAGAAACATCAGCATTTTGAGTGCTTGGCTGCTGTGCTTTGGATGGATGGGGATAACAAAACTGCAATTGCCTGGTTTTCCCACCACCCCATTAATCTGCTTGTTGGTCGTCTCGGTAGTTGTTATATCTTTCTGCTGTTTTTCTGTTCTCCGTGTTCTGACCCATCCAGGACCAGGGGAAGGGGGTCGGGACAAGGAGCGGGTCGACCAATCGAAGCAGAGAGCTTTCCACATCATCGTGGCCATAATGGGAGCTCTGCTGTTGAGGTTTGTCGGGCTTGTGCTCTGTTTTGGTTTGTCCAACTTGCAGTCGATTACTAGAGAGGATTTGTGTGTGTTGCTGGATTCAGGAATCTGTTTGACTGTGCCCAGCAGTCTGGTTCTGCCTCTGCTGTTTCTGCACAAGACGGGAAAACTGCCATGTTGTCGCCACAAAACTGAATCAGGATAAGAAGTCAAGTGTAAAAACGCAAAATCTTACAAAGTATATTTGTCTAATTACGAGTCAAAATATCTCATAACCCTTAATATAAGACATAATCACCTAACAAGTAACATTTCAGTGAGATATAATGGTAATGGTGTTAATGGTATTCACTTTGTCTGTAAGCTACCTAGTACAGGTACATTTAGGTAACTGTATATTTATATTTAGGTTACTGTATATTTATTGTTAGGTTGTTGTATGTTTATATTTAGGTTGTATGTTTATATTTGGGTTGTTGTATGTTCATATTTGGGTTGTTGTATATTTATATTTGGGTTGTTGCATGTTTATATTTGGGTAGTTGTATGTTTATATTTAGGTTGTTGTATGTTTATATTTGGGTTGTTATATATTTAAATTTAGGTTGTTGTATGTTTATATTTAGGTTGTAAATTTATATTTGTGTTGTATGTTTATATTTGGGTTTTTGTATGTTTATATTTGGGTTGTTGTTTGTTTATATTTAGGTTGTATGTTTATATTTGGGTTGTTGTATGTTTATATTTGGGTTGTTGTATGTTTATATTTGGGTTGTTGTATGTTTATATTTGGATTGTTTTATGTTTATATTTGGGTAGTTGTATGTTTATATTTGGGTTGTTGTATGTTTATATTTGGGTTATTGCATATTTATGTTTGGGTTGTTGTATGTTTATATTTACTTTTAGTGATATATACTTTTGTGTGTTTTTGTTTGATTCCTGTGAGTTCCTATAGACTAAGACTGTGACCTGACAAAGGCATCATATACAGTATGCACAATTATGCTGATATATTGTTCAACAATTAATTTAAATAAATAGATAAATAAAGACACTGGGTGATCTAATGGCCTTTTCATTCGCCACATCCTCACACCTGAGTTTCCGAAAGAATATTATCCTCCTATATCTTTGTCTTTATTATCACTTGCTGGTTCCAGAGACGATGAGCTGGCGGATGGAAAGAGAATTTCCCTGCAGAATGAGGAAACTGACCAAAACTAAAGGAATGATCGGAACATGCAAAGAACCCTCATTATCGGTCATCAGAATGTGCTCTGACAGGACACCTGTGGACAGGCGGCCGTCTGTGGAGCAGCAGGAGAAACAGTATTCAAATTAGTTTGTTAATAATAAGCCGACCACCTCACGGTACCGCCGGCTTTGAGCCGTGATCTGTTTTTAAAGTCAGGCGTTGGCGGAGGTCTGCGCTCTCCGAGTGCCATTCTAGTTATTATTATTTAACGGTTTTGCTCATTTTAATTATTATTATTTTTTAATTTTTACTGCTAATGCATGTTTCTTTTATACTTTTAGTTCATTCTGTTTACTGATGTCTGAGTCTGTTTTGTTTATGAGTTTAGTTTATATGTTTGTTTGTTCATGAACGCACACATTAAATCAAAGATGATGTATTCCATCATTTGCATGGCCCCTGGCTGCAGCAACCTTCTAGAAACACAACATTACTTCTGCTTTGCATTTGTTCCCATCTCTGTCCAGACCCATACATGAAACTGTCACAGGCAAACTAGGATTAGCTTGAGAGAGTTATTTAAAGCCTGGGCCGTCATGGGGACTGATAATGTCCGAGATGTCTTCACTTACCTGATCATGTTAGTTAGTTCTGTTGGTGAGCTCCAGCACACACAAACAAGTCAAACTCCAAAAAGCAAACTGTAATGAGAATAAATATCAGATGTGAAATTCACAATTAATCAAACAGAAAGATGATGAACAATGACTGAGTGTATGTTTAATATCTCAGAGTGTAGCGATATGGTGTTTATCAATAAACAACAACAGTTTGTACAGTTTTATAATCCTGATTATTTATTGAAAGAAATGTAACATAACAGGTCACATGATCTGACAGTGTTTTCATGGAGAGAATAGAAGTTATACATTATAATACAGGTACCTATGAACCCCAATGTATGCTTATTGGTTTTATAAATTGGCTTTATAACCATTAAGCGCAGCAAAAATTCAATTTAAAAATGTAAAATGTGGAATGTAAAACCATCATGGTAACATCTCAGCAACCACATACTGTGGAAGACCTGACAAGACACTAGTTACCACGATGAACACCCTAGAAACCACTTTTAACATTCTAGTAACATCTGGCAACATTCTAGAACTACTGTGCAACACCCTAGCAACCACTGTGAACATCATAGCATCACCTCAAACATTCTAGAACTACTGTGTAACACCCTAGCAACGACTTTAAACTTCATAGCAACCACCTCAAACATTCTAGAACTGCTGGGCAACACCCTAGCAACGGCTGTAAACGTCATAGCAACCACCTCAAACATTCTAGTAACTAAACATGTGGCTGCATTCTATAGATTCAATGACTCAGTGTTTAGAACCAGGTAGTTTTCCTTTCCGGTTTAGAAACAGCAGTGGCAACACCAAACTGCTGGGCAGCGAGAACCAGACCGCTGACGTCATCACTGCACACCCGACACTTTTGCTCAGCAATGGTGAGACCTCGAGAGCGTTGCAAACCAGCATCCCTCCTAAGCACAGGAACAGCACTCCCGTTATGGTCACGATGGTGTGGAAAGCCCTCCGCTTCATTTGGTCAACCCGTTCCCCGCCCACCTCCCCCGGCCCCGGGCGCCACAGAGCACAGACAACAGAGAGGCTGCAAAAGCAGACCACCATTAAGGAAAAAGCCACAGAGCCGAAATACAGAGTCTTGGCAACCATGTCGTCGGTTAGAGCCACTAAACTCATCCGTACAACGCACAACATCCAAACACACCCGATGCTGATGTTTCTGATCCGGACCCCCCTCTTGTTCTTCAGAGCCAGATAGGTGATGGGGTGAACGACCGCCAGGTAGTGCTCCACACAGGTCAGGGTATGAAACTGTATTCTGACACACCAGGTGGTGGAGAAGATCTTTAAGCTGTACTTCATCATCTCTGGGAGATCAGCGTGTGCACCGACGCAGAAGAGGAAAGACCCCGAGACTGTGATCATCTCCATCGCTAACAGGTGGAAGGTGAAGAGGTCACAATGGCTGCTCGTTGCTGTGGAAACGGAGTGCTGCTGCTTCCACCGCCACTTTCCAACACCAAAACTCAATCAAAACTTAAACAGGAATTAAAATTCCAGTACATATAGTTTATAAAATATAAACATAAACACAAACTACAATAATCACAACACAGCTGGGATTAATACATGATCCGATGATATAATATGCTCTAACACTACGATCAACTGTAATCTGATTTAGTTGAATATACCAATCCGATGCTCATCTTTACCCACTTTTATAACAACACGGTGGTTTTCCTGCCCTGTGTAGGTATAGCAGCGGTAACACCAGACTGAAGGGCAGATTAAACCACATTATCAAAGCCTTCACCACGCATACGACACTGGGACTCAGCAGCTGCGAGTCTTCCAGACCGGTGTAAACAATGACCCCTACGAACCACAACCACATCACTCCCGTTATCGCCACGATGGTGTGGAAAGCCCTCTGCTTTGATTGGTCGACCCGCTCCCTGTCCCTGCCCCCTTCCCCGGGCCCTGGACGAATCAGAACACGGAGAACAGAGAGGCTGCAGAAAGACACGACGACTAAAGAGAAGCTCAACTGGCAGAAAACTGAGGGGTTGGCTACGGTGGGATCGTACAGACTTATCACACTGCTCCACACAACGCTCAGCACCCAAACACAACCGATGCTGATGTTTCTGATCCGGACTCCCAGCGTCTTCCTTAACCGCAGGTAGGTGATGGGGTGAACGACAGCCAGGTATCGCTCCACACAGGTGAGGACGTGTAAGAAGTTCTCTCCAGTGTAATAGACGTTAAAAAGCCAGTACCTCGCCGTCACCAACTCTCGGAGGTCAGTGGAAAAGCTGCAAAAGAAGAAGACCGACCCCAAGCTCCAGATCAGCTCCATGGCCGCCATGTGGTAGGTGACGATGTCGGCGTGGCTCGTCGTAGCGAAGGAGCGCTGCTGGCGCCATCGTTGGTAACCCAGATACAGGACGAGGACGGAGAGAGGGAGGAGCAGGGAGGCTCTGGTGATGTGTAAGGCAGTGTCGATTAAAACAGTAGCTGTGGAGTCGTAGCATTGGAGTACTGAATGAAGGGAGGAGTTGGAGGGGGAAGAGGAGTTGACGGACATATCTACGGTATGTAGATGGAGGCCTGAGGAGGAGAAGAAGAACTGTGCTGTAAAACAACCTCTGAAAAGTTGCCATCAAACAAAACCAGTGACACAACACCTCCTTCGGCAGCTGCATCAAAGAGTCGAGAACCAAAGAGGCGAAACTCTGGTGCTTTTTTAAAGCCGCTGCGGTAGCGCTGCCGCCATTTTGGACTGTAAACACCAATGAGTCTGTGGCCATGGATGTATAAAGAGACGTCTGTAAATCAGAGGATAGTATTTTTTAGGTTAATCAACTTCCCAGTAGAAACAATTAAATAGCCCTTATTTAACTCAATATGTCCTAAAAGTTGTGATATCGGGTTCTGCCAGCTTCCTGCTAGCTGTAATAATGGATATATTGGCTGTAATTCATCACTCTTATTATCTTGTAATACACCCATGGGCATGTATGCTGTAAGCCTGTATTCAGGGGATATACTTGCTTTTCGGGTATTTTAAGGACATTTATTACTTTTTTTCAAACTTTTTTCCAGACATTTCTCAGACATTTTTTTCTTTTTTTAAAAAAAAAAATTCAGACAATTTTCAGACATTTTTTGGATTTTTTTTTTTTACTGTATTTCCAGACATTTTTAAAAACTCTTTTTCCGACATTTTTCAGACAGTTGTTTTTACTTTTTTAAACTTTGTTTGGAAATTTTTCTGACATTTCTTTTTTTTTTCGACATTTTTTCTGATATATATTTTTTTTTTTCAGACAATTTTTTTAAAAACTTTTTGTCAGATATTTTTCCGGACATTTTTTTTTCTTTTACTTTTTTTTCTGACATTTATTCCGATATTGTTTTACTTTTTTTTTAAACTTTTTTCAAACATTTTTTGGATTTTTCTTTTATACTTTTTTTCCAGACATTTTTCAAAACTCTTTTTCCTACATTTTTCAGACAGTTGTTTTTACTTTTTTTAAACTTTGTTCGGACATTTTTCTGACTTTTTTTTCCCTTTTTTCTGACATTTTTTCTGATATTTCTTAAATTTTTTTTAAAAACTTTTTTCAGACATTTTTCTGACATTTGTTTTAGCTTGTTTTCCTGACATTTTATCTAGACAGTTGTTTTTACTTTTTTTAAAAACTTTTTTTCAGACAATTTTTAAAAAAACTTTTTTTCAGACATTTTGCAGACATTTTTTCTGACTTTTTTTCCCCGACATTTTTCAAAACTTTTTGAAATGTTTTTTTTTCTGACTTTTTAAAAAAAAAAAATGTTTAAGGACATTTATTACTTTTTTTCAAACTTTTTTCCAGACATTTCTCAGACATTTTTTTCTTTTTTTACTTTTTAAAAAAAAAAATTTCAGACAATTTTTGAAAAAACTTTTTTTCAGACATTTTTCAAAACTTTTTTTTCAGACATTTTTTGGATTTTTTTTTTTTACTGTATTTCCAGACATTTTTAAAAACTCTTTTTCCGACATTTTTCAGACAGTTGTTTTTACTTTTTTAAACTTTGTTCGGACATTTTTCTGACATTTTTTTTTTTTCTGTTATTTTTTTTTTTTTCTGACTTTTTAAAAAAAAAAAATGTTTAAGGACATTTATTACTTTTTTTCAAACTTTTTTCCAGACATTTCTCAGACATTTTTTTCTTTTTTTTACTTTTTAAAAAAAAAATTTCAGACAATTTTTGAAAAAACTTTTTTTCAGACATTTTTCAGACATTTTTCAAAAGTTTTTTTTTCAGACATTTTTTGGATTTTTTTTTTTTTACTGTATTTCCAGACATTTTTAAAAACTCTTTTTCCGACATTTTTCAGACAGTTGTTTTTACTTTTTTAAACTTTGTTCGGACATTTTTCTGACATTTTCTTTTTTTTTTCGATATTTTTTCTGATATATATATATTTTTTTTCAGACAATTTTTTTAAAAAACTTTTTGTCAGATATTTTTCCGGACATTTTTTTTTCTTTTACTTTTTTTTCTGACATTTTTTTTAAAACTTTTTTCAAACATTTTTTGGATTTTTCTTTTATACTTTTTTCCAGACATTTTTCAAAACTCTTTTTCCTACATTTTTCAGACAGTTGTTTTTTACTTTTTTTAAACTTTGTTCTGACATTTTTCTGACATTTATTTTTTTTTTCTGACATTTTTTCTGATATTTCTTAAATGATTTTTTTTAAACTTTTTTCAGACATTTTTCTGACATTTGTTTTAGCTTGTTTTCCTGACATTTTATCTAGACAGTTGTTTTTACTTTTTTAAAACTTTGTTCGGACATTTTTCTGACATTTTTTCAGACATTTCTGAGACATTTTTTCTTTTTTTTACTTTTTTTTACAAACTTTTTTTCAGACAATTTTTTAAAAAACTTTTTTTCAGACATTTTGCAGACATTTTTTTCATAAATTTTTAGGATTTTTTTTTTTTTTACTTTTTTTTACTTTTTTTACTTTTTTTTCCAGACCAAAACTCTTTTTTTCTGACAATTTTTTAGACAGTTGTTTTTACTTTTTTAAAACTTTGTTCGGACATTTTTCGGAATTTTCTTCGGACATTCTTCCTAAATTAATGAATAATGTTATATATGTTCTTTGGCTGCATTGGTGATCATGAGCTGTTGAGCGACAGATCAACAACTGATCCAATTATTCGTTTGATTCTGAGATCCTTGTGATGAATCAGGATAACCAAAGTTATTTCAAATCAATCGGAGGGAAACAAGAACTTCCAATGGTTGTTGAGACATTTCAGGGAAAGTCATAGGATCACCAAAGTCATAGGTAGGATTCATCCTCTGGATGTTAGCACACAATTTCATTGCAATCCATACAACAGTTGTCAAATTATTTCAGTCCGGACCAAAGTGGTAAACCGGCTCCGGCTCCAGGGAAGGTAATGTGTGGCTAAAAACGGAAAATCATTAAGTTATTAATGAACACCCACCTCGTCAGTAGTGTTTGTTTGTGATCGTCCTTCTCCTGCGTCTTCAAACTCACTGACTGCTGTTCGCTGGTTCCAGGTCCTAATATCATAATGCTTATCTGGGTGAGGGTAATTAATGGTGTTCATATGTCAGAGTGACAGATGGAAGCAGCGGGTGTTTTGCATGTTTCAAAACAAATTCATGACAACTCTGGACTGTAAATCAAACTAGGCAAATTCTGGCAGGGTGAGCTGCAGAACAACACCACTGGTGTTGATCTAGAAGGTTTTCCAAGCCCTCTGCAGTGGGTGGACTCCGAACGTGGGTCACCCCGCACTGCAGGGAAAGAAAGTGGAGCCATATTTTCCTCAGGGGTTGGTGGAGACCAAACCAGAACTAAAAGGCTACAGGTTAAAGTGGTTTGATAAAATAATAATAAAAAGTTGTAGGGTTGTTGGAGGGGTCATGGGAGTTTGCCCATACACTACATGTGTTTTGTGGAGAAGGCTTACGACCGTGTCCCCCCGAGGAGTCCTGTGGGAATGTGGCGTACTGGGGTCGTTGTTACGAGCCATCCGGTCCTTATATAAATAAAAAGAGAGCGGTGTGTCCGTATACTCGGCACAAAGTCAAACACGTTTCCGGTGGGTGTTGGCCTACGCCAGGGTTTTCCCTTGTTGCCGATCTTGTTGGTGGTTTTCATGGACTGGATCTCAATGCACAGCGAGTGAAGCGGTCAGGATGAGTGTCAGTACCTCCGAGTCTGAGGCCATGATGGTTCTCTGCCGGAAACCGGTGGATTGCTCCCGCCGGGTGGGGAGTGAGTCATTGCCCCAAGCAAGGAAGTCCAAGTATCTCGGGGTGTTGTCCACGAGTGAGGGTAAAATGGAGCGGGAGATGAACTGTTCCGAACCGAGCTGAAACGGATGTCAAAGCTCTCGATTTACCGGTCCATCTACGTTCCAACCCTCACCTCTGGTCATGAGCTCTGGGTATTGACCGAAACAATGAGATCGTGGATACAAGCGGCTGAAATGAGTTTCCTTCGTAGGGTGGCTGGACTCATCCTTAAGACCCTGACACACCAAGGCGACGGTCGGTTGTCGACAGTTTGGTGCCGTTGGTGAGCGTCCGTTGGCCTAGTTTTTTCGGTGTGTCCCTCACCGTCGGCTGTAGTCTTTTAGGGCTGATTCAGCATGTTGAATTGGCGGTGAGAGAGATCCCTCTGATTGGTGGTTCAGCTTAAACGAATCAGTGCACGAGAAGAGAAACGGAAGTGAGGAAAGGCAACTCAACCGGCGGCCTTCGTCACCGCTAGTTCTCTAATGCCGGGTTGGTGTGTCTGGGCGTTTAGAGATAGGTGGAGGAGCTTTTGGCAAGAATTCCTGGGAAATACTTAACTCTACTGAAACTCTACTGTGCTGTTTAGCAGACGAACTCTGCAGAAGAATAAGGTGAAAAGACAATTTGCCTGCTGTGATTTACCCTATGGAGTCATGAAATCCTTTATTTGTTTTGCAACATGCAAAAATACCCACAATCCTGCTGCTGTCTGTCACTCTGACATGTGAGCTCAACACTCAGTCAACAACGTCAATATACAGATATACCAGATACAGCAGTCGGCCAGTTTGGAGACAAAGGAGAGGGAAGAAAGACACTACCGACCAGGTGGGCGAGCTTTAATAACTTCATTGTTGTTGTTGCCTCATTATTATGAAATATGAATTTTTATAAATTGCTATTTTTTTTTAACAGAAGATTGTTCATATATTAGGCTTTTGAGGTCACCACACAGAATACTGTTTTATCACCAACATAAACCTTTGAATTACTACAACTCAGTAGAAAGAGTTTAAGTTATGCAATAAATCTTAAATGTTATTTTGTGTGCTATAAATTCAAGAAAGGCCTTCATCAAAACTTGCGTCAATTTCAAGTTCATAGACTTTTAGAATTTTTTCTAAAAACTTATACATACTTTTTTTCCAGACATTTTTCAAAACTCTTTTTCCTACATTCAGACAGCTGTTTTGACTTTTTTAAAACTTCGTTCGGACATTTTTTTTGAATTTTTTGTTAAGACACTTTTTTGAAAACTTTTTTTTCCAGACAATCTTTTAAAAAACTTTTTGTCAGATATTTTTTCGGACATTTTTTAAAAAAAATTTTAACTTTTTTTTCCGACATTTATTCAGACATTTTTCTGACATTTGTTCTAGCTTGTTTTCCTGACATTTTATCTATTTTCTTTCCAGACCAAAACTCTTTTT
The DNA here is from genome assembly GCF_043250625.1 of Sebastes fasciatus. Lineage (NCBI taxonomy): Eukaryota > Metazoa > Chordata > Actinopteri > Perciformes > Sebastidae > Sebastes > Sebastes fasciatus. Next base: position 25,211,126 of record NC_133816.1, read on the forward strand.
TTCTGACAATTTTTTAGACAGTTGTTTTTACTTTTTTTAAAACTTTGTTCGGACATTTTTCGGACATTTTTTCTAAATTAATGAATAATTTAATATGTTCTTTGGCTGCATTGGTGATCATGAGCTGTTGAGCAACAGATCAACAACTGATCCAATTATTCGTTTGATTCTTAGATCCTTGTGATGAATCAGGATAACCAAAGTTATTTCAAATCAATCGGAGGGAAACAAGAACTTCTAAAAACGTATACAGAGCATGTTCGTGAACATTAGTATAAAATACAGGATGTAAACATGCAGGAGTTAGCAAGGATGCTGATTTTCATCCTTGAGCACATACATCTTCATGCAGACTCAGAACGTACATGCTAACTGGCCGCTGGCTGTCGTCTTTGTGGTGTGTTTGAGTGCAACTTTTTGGAGACGTGAGGCGACTCAATGGGCGGCCTTTGTCGCCGCAAGTTCTCTGATGTTGGGTTGCTGTGTCTGGGCCTTTAAAGTTTTTATCTACTGGATGGATTGACTTGAACTCAGTTCTTTTTGTCTTTTTCTGTCTCTCATCCAAACAGATATGTCAGTCAACTCCTCTCTCCATCCTCTATTCTACATCTGCTTTGAATCCAGAGTTCCTATTCTCATATACTCTACTTTTTTTATCACCAAAATCCTCATCCTCGTCCCTCTCTTCGTCCTCATCTTCTACCTGGGTCACCAACGATGGCGGCGTCAGCGCTCCACCACGACAATAAGCCACTCTGACTTCTTTACCTACCACGTGGCCGCCTTGGAGCTGAGCACTCTCGTCTTCGTCATCTTCTTCTGTTGTGGCATTTACACTGATCTCACAACGATGGCCAAAGTAGGTTTCAATGTTTGTAACATAGCTTTTCCTGGAGAGATATTGTTTCACATCCTGACCTGTGTGGCGCGTTACCTGGCGGTTGTTCACCCCGTCACCTACCTGGGACTGAGCCGGTTGAGAGGGCTCCGGATCAGAAACATCGGTGTTTTGTGTGTTTGGCTGCTGTGCTTCGGATGGATTGGTGCAACACTTTTGTACGAGCCTGAATTTCCCATCATCCCATTTTTCTGCTTATTGGTCGTCTCTTTAATTGCCGTGTCTTTCTGCAGTCTTTCCGTCCTCCGTGTTCTGATTCGTCCAGGGCCGGGGGAAGTGGGCGGGGATGAGGAGCGAGTTGACCAATCAAAGCAGAGGGCTTTCCACACAGTCGTGGCCATAACAGGAGTGCTGTGGTTGTGGTTCGGAGGGGTCATTGTGTGCGTTGCTCTAAACATGTCCCCATTGTTGGATCACAGTGACGGGTGTGTGGCGATGATTACTTCAATTTGGTTCACTCTGCCCAGCTCGGTGGTTTTACCGTTGCTATTTCTGCACAGGGCAAGAAAACTGCAGTACAGAGTACAACAGAGTAATGACTAATTGGTGAGATTGGATTAGACGAGTGACTCTATCTAAATTAGAACAGGTTACACCAGGCTGCACACAAAACATTGATCGGCCTCACCAGATCTCTGTTGAGTTCAGCTTAAATTCAAATTTCCAGCAGTTTGACTCAAAATATCCATAACAATTTGACAAAAAATGGTAGTAAGGATTAATAATTATAAACATGCAAGTACAATGTGTGTACAGGAAGAACTCACTCACCAAAAAAAAACAATTATGCACACTTGCTGACTCAGGTGTTGCTCGGTGGTTACTATGGTATTCCAGCCGGTACTGGGTGGTATCTTTGGTAATTCCAGGTGGATGCAGGGGTGTACTTCATGTTTGCTTCAGTGGAGTATTAGTCTAAGTAGCAGTGGTAGTTTTAGTAGAAGCAGTCGTAATAAGAGTGACATAATTGTTAGTAGTAGCAGTGATCAGTAATAGCAGGATTAGTAGCAGCAGTAATATTATTGTTAGTAGCAGCAATATTATTGTTAGTAGCAGCAATAATATTATTGTTAGTAGCAGCAATATTATCATTAGTAGCAGCAATATTATTGTTAGTAGCAGCAATAATATCAGGATTAGTAGCAGCAGTAATATTAGGATTAGTAGCAGCAGTAATATTATTGTTAGTAGCAGCAATATTATTGTTAGTAGCATCAATAATATTATTGTTAGTAGCAGCAATATTATTGTTAGTAGCAGCAATAATATTATTGTTAGCAGCAGCAATATTATTGTTTGTAGCAACAATAATATTATTGTTAGTAGCAGCAATATTATTGTTAGTGGCAGCAATAATATCAGGATTAATAGTAGCAGTAGTGTTAGTAGCAGCAGTAATATTATTGTTAGTAGCAACAATAACATTAGTATTAGTAGCAGCAGTAATATTAGGTTTAGTAGCAGCAGTAATATTAGCAATTTCAACCATGTTAAATGTTCAACTTAATGGACATCACACAGAGAAAAGGTGAAAACCACTTGATGTCAGCAAAAACAAGATTTTCATCCGGTGTTAAGGATTAGATGAAGTTAACAGGTATCAGATATATTCATACATTTGTATATTTATTTATAATTTATCTTATATATTGAGATATATTTTTTTGGCAGAAACATGTCCTTAAAAATAGCAACGAGTGTGGATCAGATCAGATCGACGTAGCTGTATGTTATCAGTTAACTTGAAACGTGAAATGAAGTGCTTTAGCTACTGCAGCTTCTGTATCAACTGAAAATAAGCCCACAAGGGCAAAAAATGGCTAACATGAACACAATGTCTGACGAGTAAATAATTAACATACAAGTTCACATGTGTCTGTATGTTAAAAGTATCCTACTTAGGGAATTAACAATATTGTTGAAATGATATGGAAATGTACGTTGTTGATTTTATTTTAAAGAGTTAGAAGTAACGTTTGGCAATTTTAATGTTTTTAATAGAGGTATGGCTAAAAGAAATCCAACATTGTTCCTACACCTAATACCCTGTAGACACATCTGTAATTTGTATCTTGTTTATGTATTTGTGAATATATTTTTGTGTATGCAATTGTGTATGTATTTTCTTTTCTTTTTCTATTTTAACTTTTTTAAAAAGCCTCCTGTGGACAGGTGTTGTAAATAAACTAAACACAGTGCTTGCATCTTGTCCTTGTGCATAAATGTATCTTACAATTATAATGTGATGTCCATATAAACGTTAGGCTATAGGATGCAGTTTAGACATTATGAGGTGGAAATTTTAACAACCTTGAATTTTAATTGAATAACCGTGATGTAGAGAATACCACATACTAGTTTGGAGTGGAACCATGGACATATTAATTAGTGTCATCTGCATAAAAATGTATGTTGCAGAACTGATTTGGAGGAATAATGTTACTTATTTGTAAAGTAAATAGTATATGAACAAGAGTAGACCGTTTTGCAGCACAGATGACACACTGACGCAGGGAAAATTAACATAATATTCAAACAGTGGTGTTGCCGACTCTCTGCTCTGACCTGTCTGTGACAAAAAATGTGAACAATAAATTTGCCTTCTGTAATTTACCGTAAAAAGTATTATTAACTATGAATAGGTTGGTAACATGCAAAAAAAACATCACAGACCTGCTCTCACCTGCTTTTCACATACAGACCCAAACATAAAGAACACACACAGAAAGTATTACGCTATATTTGGATCAGATTCCAGTGAACAGTCAGAGTTTGATGACGAGGAGGACGACGATCAGAAAGAAACCGATTCGGTGGGTGTTTTTTAATTACAATAAATTTAATTACTTTAACAATGTCTATTCATTTACTTTTTTTTACATTCTTTTGACACAAAATGTATTTTTCATGTGAAATCCACATTACTGTTACGACTGCAAAGCAGCAAGAGACAGACTTGTCATGTTGATTTTTTAGAAATTGATTAACATTATTTCCAGGATTAGTATTATGAATTAATATTGTTGATAACTTGTGCTTTGCAAAGTCATTATGCATTTGTGCTTTTATGTTCTTCTTATACATTAATATGCATGTTAAGTCTTTTTTATATTTCGTCACGTTTTAATTTCTGAATTGGTATTATTTGAGAAATCATTAATTTAAGTGAATTTTAAACTTGTAAATCAGTCAAATCGTAGTAGACATAAAAAGTGGATAGGGTCATTGAACAGATTTGTTTCTGAACTTACGTCAGAGATTCGGAGAGGAAACTATCTTGTCTTGAATCTCTCAGCTCCAAAATCCAAATTGTTTTTGAAATCTCAAAACCTTTTCCGAACAAGGTTATTATACAGTGCTTGAAGTGGAAAAAAATAAATGCCAGTACTCTCACTATTCACATGTTGGCATGTGTATCGTCTGGTATCAGCAATCGCTTACTCTTATTTATTTATTAATTATTTATTTAAACATATTATACGGTGTCATCATAATCAGTTGTTATTTTATGGTATATTATTATACTTGGTGGTGTGTTTGTATATTTATCCATAGTGTTAATACTTAAAGGGATTTCCTGCGTTATTTGTAGCCTATAGAGTGCTCTAGGGATGACGTATTTTTGTAGGCTAACAGGAAGTTAGCATCTCCCTGTTTCCTCCACTAAAAGCCAATGGGATTGTTCCATTGGATTTTGGATTATTGCAGAAAATAAGCTCTATGGCAAACAAACATTTATGATACTTGCAAGTTTTTTTCAGCAAGATAATCTCCACTAATGAGCACCACTTCTATGAATTTTGAAGCATGAATGCAGTCACCAGAAGTAAAAAGCTAACATTACTACACCACGGTCACATGAGCGCGAGTATCCGCACGAGTCGGCGTGATGACGTTTAGTAGTCCTATTTAGACACTTAAAGCTCGTGGGATATTTACTGATGTATTTTAATCTCCTTCAGCTTGTGTTAACCACAGATCTTATTTCAGACATCTAACTAAAAACCTGTTGACTTCCAGACGAAGGAACAGGAAGTGCTAAAATGCTAACTCATTTCTGGGTTTTAGGACTCATTCCTGTAGCACTTTATAGTATCCCTCTATAATATATTATAGGATGCCTAGGAATCAACAGCAGCCAGCCAGTTAATGGCATAACCGTGACGTAGAGAATACCACATACTAGTTTGGAGTGGAACCATGGAAATATAAAATGGTGTCATCTGCATAAAAATGTATGTTGAAGAACTGATTTGGAAGAATAATGTTACTTATTTATAATGTAAATATTAAATGAAAAGGAACAGACCCCTGCAACACCCCGTTACTCATGGTAATTCAGCACCATCAATACCAGCACCATTTAGCATGTTAGCATGCTAATATTTGCTGATTCACACTAAACAAAAAGTACAGCTGAGGTTGGTGGGAACGTGATTAGTTTTGAAGGTATTGGTTTATAAACCAAAGTACTGGACAAATTACAATTTTGACCGGATGATGGCTAAAATGCTCACTCATTTACGTGTTTTAAACCTCATTCCTGTAGCACTCTATAGTATCTCTCTAATATATATTTTAGGATGCCTGGGAATCGACAGACAGGCAAGTATGCATGCAGAGCTGAGGTGTGTGAGCTATTTATTTATGTTTTAGGAGCAGTGTCCCAGTCAGGATGCTCCTACATATTATGCAGCAGGATAACAAGACACATTATGAATTGTGACTAAAAGATACTATACATACAGTGTTTATACTAGGAGATATTGGGTTTAGGGGTCCAACCCCAAGAATATTTGACTTAAAACTATGCAATTTTACATAATTTTGGACCATTATTTTTTACTATAGATAACTCCAAAAAAGCTTAAAGACAAAACTTACTATAGGGGAATATTTATTTTATTATTTACACAAATCACAGCCTTCGTCTGAACATTTAATTCTGGAAATTCTGGTAACGTCGTTCTCACCGCCCCTCACCCCCTCCCCCGTGCCGTCCGTTCGTCCAGATGCTCCACACATAGTTTTCATGTTCATACGTATTATGAGGTGCGGCGCAAAAAACACCAGCACTGCGGTGTATGATTATGTGTTGCACAGGGAAGCTGATACGGAGAGGGCAGAAAAGAGTACCGGCGGCATAAGAGCCGGTTCGCAAGAAAAAGTCACGGTACGCCAAGGAGTAAAATAAAGAAGTACCAGCCCACTTGAAGCACTGGATATTCTCCATCTCCATTTGATTTTAACCTTCTGTCTCTCTTCATCTCCCCCTTTTGTTTCTCCTCTTCAGGCCTCCATGTATACAAACATGTCAGTCAACTCCTCTTCCTTTGCTGATCCCCTTCTTCCTCCTCACTTCTTCTCCAACTCCTCATCCTCTTTTCCCTCGTTTTTAATTTGGAAATCATTACATCTGACTTTTCTCACTTTATTCCACTCGATAAAGGTTACGATCACTGTGAATAAGGGGTAGTTACGTCGAAAGACAATAGAATATAGCCCTAGTGTCATGGTGAGGTTATTGAAAGGTGGTTTAATTGCAGGAGGATAGCACTGAAGGCTTACATGGCCCGCTACTTGTATAATGTGTACTATATTAAACTATAATGGAGTATAATTACATTGTGATATAATCATGTATAACATCACTGTATTTAAACAAAAAAATAAATATAACTTTGTGTGTTTGATTGTTTCCAGTGTACAATCTCTCTACAGATCATGCAGCACAGATGGCAAACTGATGATGATTGGTATGATATTCAAATAGCGGTGCTGCTGTACCTGTGATCTGATCTCCCAGTAACACAATGATGTGAAAAATACATTTGCCTGTTGTAATTTACCGTAAAAAAGTATCATTAAATCTGAATTGCAAAGAAACCCGCAGTCCTGCTCTCACCTGTTCTTCACACACCTTAATCACAGATACGTAATAAGATATATTTGGATCAGATTCCAGTGAAGAGCAGTCAGAGAGTTTGGAGACGCAGGAGAAGGACGATCAGAAAGAAACTCTGCTGAGGTGGGTGATCTTTAATAAAATAAATTGAATTAATCCAAAAGTCATGTTGATGTTTTAGAAATTGATTCTCTTCACTAACATTATTTCCAGGATGAGTTTTATGAATTAATGTTGTGATAACTTGTCTTCTGAAAAGTCATTATAAATTTGTGTTTTAGGTTCTTTCACATTAAAATTCATGTTATGTTTTATAGTTCTTTATATTTCAATTTTTCTAAATTGAGAAATCATTAATTTAACTGAACTTGTGAATTCTTAAAAGAATTTTCTAAAATGGAATTTTTTTGGATCCTTTTTAAAATCTACCATGAAATAATTTTGTTAAACTGAAGACTTGTTAGAAATTATTGTATGCTAATCAGTTAAATCACAGCAGTCATAAGAGTGGAAAGTTTGAATGACCAGATTTGTTTCTGAGCTTACATCAGAGACTCTGAGAGGAAACCATCTCGTCTTGAATCTCTTTACTCCACAATTCAAATTGTTTTTGATATTTTTGATGAAATTTAATCTCCTCTTTTGATACAAAATTTCATGACATCCAAAAGTTGCTGAGATATATTTTAGTCTGGACCAAAGTGGTGGACTGACTGGCTTAGATTTCCTCTCTAGAGCGATGCTGCATGATGTAACCGGAGGTTTGGCTGTACACAGGTCTCTATTTATTCATGCAGCACAGATGACAAACTGACGCAGGGAAAATTAGTTCATGTTACAATTCACTGTGATGTCCATATAAACGTTAGGCTGTAGGATATTTAGACATTTTAATAACTTGACTTTTTTGAATGTTAATTGAATAACCCGTGATGTTAAGAATACCACGAGTGGAAACATGAACATATAAAATAGTGTCATCTGCATAAAATCGTATGTTGCAGAACTGATTCGGATGAATAATATGTGTAATAAAAATAATGAATGAACAAGAATAGACCCCTGTGACAACCTGTTACTGATGGTAAGGGGGATAAATTCAGTACCATCAATACCAGCGCCATTTAGCATGTTAGCATGCTAATTTCTGCTGATTCGCACTAAAAAAAGTACAGCTGAGGTTGATGGGATAGTCATCAGTTTTGCAGGTGTTTGTTTATAAACCAAAGTACCAGACAAATTAAAATCTTGACCGGATAATGGCAGTAGATCCCCAAAGTTATTCAGAGATATATTTTAGTCTGGACCAAACAAAAGACTAAACAAAAAGTAAAGATACGAACGAACGAAATGATAACTGAGACCCTATTTTAAGACAGAGATTATTTCCTCATCCTCCGTTTGATTTTAACATTCTGTCTCTCTTCATCTCCCCCTTTTGTTCTCCTCTTCAGGCCTCCATGTATACAAACATGTCAGTCAACTCCTCTTCCTTTGATGATCCCCCTCTTCCTCCTCATTTCTTCTCCAACTCCTCATCCTCTTCTCCCATCAGCAAATGCTTCAGTTCTAGAATGAGCATCTACGTCTTCTCTGCTCTCTCCATCACCTGCATCCTCCTCCTCCCTCTCTCCATCCTCGTCCTCTACCTGGGTTACCAACGGTGGAGGAAACAGCGCCCCGGTTCCACGGCTACAAGTCACTCTGACATCTTCACCTATCACTCCATCGCATTGCAGCTGATTAAATTCTTGGGGTTCATCATCTTCTTTTGTGGTGGCTACATCAATATCCCAGGGATGATGTTCGTGGGGATCAACATCTGGTCCGTCATCGTCCTCGGACTGTCTCTGTTTCAACTCCTGACCTGTGTGGAGCGCTACCTGGCTGTTGTTCACCCCGTCACCTACCTGGGTCTGAGGCATGCGGGCGGCGTCAGGATCAGGAACATCAGCATTGGATGTGTTTGGTTACTGTGCTTTGTATGGATGGCTGTAACTCATCTAGCCAGCTCTGAGTTAAACTTGATCTTTTTTTATTGCAGTATGGTTTTCTTTTTAATTGCCATCTCTTTTGGCAGCATTTCAGTTCTCTGCGCTCTCAAGCGTCCAGGGCCGGGGGAAGTGGGTGGGAAACGGGAGCGGGTTGACCAATCAAAGCAGAGGGCTTTCTACACCATCATGGCTGTAATGGGAGTGCTAATGTTACGGTTTGTGGGGAATATATTTTCTATTGTGATGTACAATTCATCTGTGATTGGTGACACGTGTTTCATGACGATGTCTTCTTTGTGGTTCGATCTGCCCATCAGTTTGGTGTTACCTCTGCTGTTTCTACACCGGGCAGGAAAATTACAATGCTGTAAAAAAAAACACTGAATCAGGATGAGGGTAAGATTACATGAGAGAGCATCATTGGGTAAATTCTCAAATTAAAGCCAAGTTTAAATATTTCTGTTAGGTGTTTATCTGAGTCAGCAAGAGTCATATGGGTACCATTTAAAGTTTTAATAACAGGATGGTTAGACACAGGTAGATGTAGAGAATACCACGTACTGGTTTGGAGTGGAACCATGGACATATAAAATGGTGTCATCTGCATAAAAATGTATGTTGCAGCACAGATTTGGAAGAATGTCATTTACGATTTATGTATATATAAATTGACCAAGGATAGGTCCCTGTGGCACCCCATTACTGATGGGAAGAGGTGTTAATTCAACACCATCTATACCAGCACCATTTAGCATGTTAGCATAATATTTGCTGATTTGCACTTAACAAAAAGTACAGCTGAGGTTGATGGGATTGTCATTAGTTCTGCAGGTATTTGTTGATAAATCAAAGTACTGGATAAATTAAAATCCTCTGTGGACAACGGTTAAACATAATTTCATGGCAATCCATCTAAAAGCTGTTGAGATATTTCAGTCCAGACCAAAGTAGTAGACCAACCGGCAAAGATTAAATCTCTAGAGCTACACCGCATGATAAAGCCTGAACTAATGAGTCGTATGTGATACCATTAAATATCAAAGTCAAGCTAAAGATTTATATCTATACAGTTACGAACCATAGTTAACGACTGCTACATTGTTGGCACAATGTAAATTCAGCTGTTGATGACTTTTATTTACATTTTGGAAATTTATTTAAGTGTTGAAGGAAGTTTTAGATGAAGATTATGAAATTATGTGTGCATTAATCAGTAAAGTTGTAGTATAATTATAAACTGTATAAAAGAAGTGGACGTAGTCGCCTTGATGTCACACATTGGTTTGCGGACTACGGTTTTGAAGTATCGAGTTCCGTACGTTGGCCAGCACCATCTTGTTTTTTTGCAACCAGAAGTGACACAAAAGGCTGGAGCTAAGAAGTGTGCAGTGAAAATGCAGTTTTTGAAAGGCTATACGCCAACATATATGGTTTGACGTTTTTACATTAGAGGACTGATCATCGCGGTAGCAGTGGGAGTGAGAATAAATCAATTTATTCCACTCGATAAAGGTTACGATCACTGTGAATAAGGGGTAGTTACGTCGAATGACAATAGCGTATAGCCCTAGTGTCATGGTGAGGTTATTCAAAGGTGGTTTAATTGCAGGAGGATAGCACTGAAGGCCTACACGGCCCGCTACTGGTATAATGTGTACTATATTAAACTATAATGTATCATAATAACATTGTGATATAATCATGTATAACATCACTGTATTTAAACAAAAGAATAAATGTCATAATAAATTACTCTGTGTTTGAGTTGTACAATCTCTCTACAGATCATGCAACACAGATGACAAACTGATGATGATTGGTTTGATATTCAAATAGCGGTGCTGCTGTACCTGTGATCTGACCTATCAGTAACACAATGATGTGAAAAATACATTTGCCTGTTGTAATTTACCGTGAAAAAGTATCATTAAATACAAATTGCAAAAAAAAACGCAGTCCTGCTCTCAGCTGTTCTTCACACACCTTAATCACAGATACGTAATAAGATATATTTGGATCAGATTCCAGTGAAAAGCAGTCAGAGAGTTTGGAGACGCAGGAGAAGGACGATCAGAAAGAAACTCTGCTGAGGTGGGTGATCTTTAATAAAATAAATAGAATCAGTCTAAAGTCATGTTAATGTTTTACAAATTGATTCTCTTTGCTAACGTTATGTCCAGGATGAGTTTTATGACTTAATATTATGGTAACTTGTCTTTTGCAAAGTCATTATACATTTGTGTTTTAGGTTCTTTCACAATAAAAGTCATGTTATGTTTTATATTTCTTTAGATTTTAATTTCTAAATTGAGAAATAATTAATATATCTGAACTTGTGAGTTCTTCAAAGAATTTTCGAAAATGTAATTTTCTGGATCCTTTTCAAAATCTACCATGAAATAATTTTGGTAAACTGAAGACTTGTTAGAAATTATTGCATGTAAATCAATTAAATCACAGTAGTCATAAGAGTGGATAGTTTGAATGACCAGATTTGTTTCTGAACTTACATCAGTAACGAACGAAATGATAACTGAGACCCCTTTTTATGACAGAGATTATTTCCTCTGTCTCCGTTTGATTTTAACATTCTGTCTCTCTTCATTTCCCCCTTTTGTTCTCCTCTTCAGGCCTCCATGTATACAAACATGTCAGTCAACTCCTCTTCCTTTGTTGATCCCCCTCTTCCTCCTCACTTCTTCTCCAACTCCTCATCCTCTTCTTCCATCAGCAAATGCTTCAGTTCCAGAATGAGCATCTACGTCTTCTCTGCTCTCTCCATCACCTGCATCGTCCTCTTCCCTCTCTCCATCCTCGTCCTCTACCTGGGTTACCAACGGTGGAGGAAACAGCACCCCGGTTCCACGGCTACAAGTCACACTGACATCTTCACCTATCACTCCATCGCCATGCAGCTGATTGAATTCTTGGGGTTCATCTTCTTCTTTTGTGGTGGCTACATCAGTCTCCCAGAGATGATGTTGGTGGGGTCCGGCGTCTTGTCCGTCACCTCCTTCGGACTGGCTCTGTTTCAACTCCTGACCTGTGTGGAGCGCTACCTGGCTGTTGTTCACCCCGTCACCTACCTGGGTCTGAGGCAGGCGGGCGGCGTCAGGATCAGGAACATCAGCATTGGATGTGTTTGGTTACTGAGCTTTGGATGGATAGCTGAAATTTATATATCCAGCTCTGAGTTCAACTTGATCTTTTATTATTGCGTTATCGTTTTCCTTTTAATTACTGTCTCTTTTTGCAGCATTTCAGTTCTCTGCGCTCTCAAGCGTCCAGGGCCGGGGGAAGTGGGTGGGAACCGTGAGCGGGTTGACCAATCAAAGCAGAGGGCTTTCTACACCATCATGGCTATAATGGCAGTGCTACTGTTACAGTTTGGGGGGAATCTGTTTTCTACTGTGATGTACAATTCATCTGTGATTAGTGAAGCATGTGTCATGTTGATGTCCGCTTTGTGGTTCTCACTGCCCAGCAGTTTGGTCTTACCTCTGCTGTTTCTACACCGGGCAGGAAAATTACAATGCTGTAAACAAAACACTGAATCAGGATGAGGGTAAGATTACATTTGAGAGCATCATACCGTAAATTCTCAAATTAAAACCAAGTTTAAATATTTCTGTCAGGTGTTTCTGTGAGTCAGCAAGAGTCATATGGGTACCATTTAAAGTGTTACTAACAGGATGGTAAGAAGCAGGTAGATGTAGAGAATACCACATACTGGTTTGGAGTGTAACCATAGAAATATAAAATGGTGTCATCTGCATAAAAATTTATGTTGCAGCACAGATTTGGAAGAATAATGTAATTTCTGTTTTATTTAAATAGTAATTGACCAAGTATAGACCCCTGTGGCACCCCATTACTGATGGTAAAAGGTCTTAATTCAGCACCTTCAATACCTGCAACATTTAGCATGTTAGCATGCCAATATTTGCTGCTAAGCATTAAAAAAAAAAATGCTGAGGCTGATGGGAATGTGATTAGTCTTGCAGGTATTGGTTTACGAATCAAAGTATTGGACAAATTAAAATATTGACTTGATGACGGGACCATGAATATCTGTACAAAATTTCAACGCAATCCATCTGAAAGTTGCTGAGATATATAAAAGATTTCATCTCTAGAGCCCCGCCGCATGGTAAAGCCTGAACTAATGAGACATATGTGATATGACTGAATTTCAAATTCAAGCTAAAAGTGTATGTTTAATGATGTTAAAGATGGAAAATGAAATAGTCACTTTCTGCGTCTCCAATGTATATTCAGCTGTTGATGACTGTTTTTCATAGATTTTTGTTCATGTTTTGGAAATTAATATTGGTGTTTAGGAAAGTTTTACATGTTTAAGATTATGAACTTGTGTGTACTAATAAGTGAAGTTATAGTATAATGTATTTTATTTTATACGGTAAGAGAATACCACGTACTAATTTGGTGTGGAACCATGGACATATAAAATTGGGTCATCTGCATAACAATGTATGTTGCAGCACAGATTTGGAAGAATAATGTTATTTATGTATGAAGAAAATAGTAAAAGACCAATAAGAGACTACTGTGGCACCCCGTTACTGATAGCAAGTGGTGTTAATTCAACACCATCAATAATAGCACCATTTAGTGTGTTAGCATGCTAATATTTGCTGCTAGGCACTAAAAACAAACCAATAAGTACAGCTGAGGCTGATGGGAATGTGATTAGTCTTGCAGGTATTGGTTTACGAATCAAAGTACTAGACAAATTAAAATGTTGACTTGATGACGGGACCGAATATCTGTACAAAATTTCAAGGCAATCTATCTTAAAGTTGCTGAGATATATTCAAGATTACATCTCTAGAGCTACGCTGCATGGTAAAGCCTGAACTAATGAGACATATGAGATACCATTATATGACAAATTCAAAGTAAAAGTGTATGTTTAATGATGTTAAAGCTCTGCAAAATGAAATAGTAACCCTGCATTGATTTTAAGCACTGTTGACTGTTTTTCATAGATTTTTGTTCATGTTTTGGAAATTAATATTAGTGTTTAGGAAAGTTTAACATGTTTAAGATTATGAACTTGTGTGTACTAATAAGTGAAGTTATAGTATAATGTATTTTATTTTATACGGTAAGAGAATACCACGTATTAATTTGGTGTGAAACCATCGACATAAAAAATTGTGTCATCTGCATAAAAATGTATGTTGCAGAACTGATTTGGAAGAATATTGTTATTTATGTATAAAGGAAACAATAATAGACCAACTAATGAGACATATGTGATAAGACTGAATGACAAATTCAAGCTAAAAGTGTATGTTTAATAATGTTAAAGATCTGGAAAGTGAACTTGTCCCTCTCTGCATTGATTTTCGGCGCGACGTCATCTCAGATTGTCCTGGACAACAAAATATTTGCACTTTATGTTCAAAATCTGGCAGGAAATATGGTCCAATACTGGAGTCACGGGTGAAGTGTGATTAAAACACAGCCATGCACACACACCGACAGAGAGACAAGTGTGTTGTCTAAATGACAGGATTTGATTTTAATACACACCTGTTTGTTTAGGAGTCATTTGAATCCTGTCAAATGTTCATCTTAATGGACTGATTAAATGAACCGTAGTTAACGACTGGCACATCGTTGGCACAGATGTAAATTAAAGCTTTTGAAGATAGTTTTTCTTGGACTTTTATTTACATTTTGTATGGAAAATATATATTAATGTTTTGGAAATGTTTAAGATGTTTAAGATGAACTTATGTGTGCACTAATCAGTGAAGTTATAGTATAATGTATTTAATATTATTAACATAATAAATAATGTGGTTTAATGATATTGTGATATAATCATGTATAACATTACTGTATTTAAACAAAAGAATAAATGTCACATTAATTTACTCTGATTGTATTTCCGTTGTACAATCTCTCTACAGATCACGCAGCACAGATGACAAACTGATGATTGTTATGATATTCAAATAGCGGTGCTGCTGTACCTGTGATCTGAACCCCTAGTGACACAATGATGTGATAAATAAATTTGCCTGTTGTAATTTACCGTGAAAAAGTACCATTAAATATGAATTGCAAAATCCCCAAAACAATCCTGTGCTCTCCTGTTCTTCACATCTTAATCACAGATATGTCTTAAGATACATTTGGTCAGTACTTATTAATATACTATTCCATTTCTGCCAATAGATCCCCCTTAATGTTACACACTGTTCCTTTAAGAAGGAAATCAGACTGAATATGACTAAAGGCTTGTTTGGAGTACGATCACAGATATATAGAATTGTGTCATCTGCATAAAATCGGACGCAGCACTATTAAGTAGTTTGTTCAGTAGGATTCTACGACGATATCAAATGTTTCAGTGTTTGGTTTGTCCGTTCTGGTGGCCGGCTTCATGAAGAGGACCCACTCCATATGTAGATATAAACGGCTAATTCTAAACTATCAAAAACATAACAATCTTTTAAGAAGGAAATCAGACTGAATATGACTAAAAACCTAGTTTGGAGTACGATCACAGATATATAGAATTGTGTCATCTGCATTAAAACGGACGTTGCAGCACTGGTTTGGAATAATAATGTTATTTATTATGTAAATAGCAAAGGACCAAGAATAGATCCCTGTGGTACACCATTACTAAATGCAAGCAGGCTGGATTCAGGACCATCATCCACAACGGTTTGTCAACAGACACCATTTAACCGAAAGATTAGTGGTCTGTTAAGTAGGATTCTACGACGATATCAAATCTGTTTTTTGATCCAGTGAACTGTTTCTGTTATTGTGGGGCGACCCAACAGACAATACGTGTAGACTTTATGCAATATTTTGGTTTATGACTAAAAACCTTTGTGTATTTTGAGTTTAATTTCAGCAAATGTTAGCATGCTAACATACTAAATAAAGACAGTGAACATTGTTAACATTAACATCAGCATTTTATTTTACGTCATCATTGTGAGCATGTTGATAGCATTTAACTCAAAGCACCACGGTGGTTACGTACAGTCTCACAGAGCTGCTAGCGTGGCTGTAGATTCTTAGTCTCTCTTTGGTAACACTTTATAATAACCATCATTTATAAATGGTAAACTGATAGTTAAGTTATTTCACTGTTAAATAATGAAATGATAATTGATGTTTACTAATTATTGATAATGCTATAATTAATTTATAAATTCTATATTGTATCATAGCTAATAAGTATTAATTATCAGTTTATTGTTGCACACAATATAACATTTGATATACTATATTAAGTATTTGTTAATAATTACCAAATGATTTGTAAACCTTAAAGAAATCGTTTGTAAAACATCTATAAACATTACATATAGACCAGAAACCAATTATTAACCATTTACAAACTATTAACTATCTAAATATTGTTTATAGATGCTTTAGAAAGTATGTATTAACCATTTAACAAATTATAATTATCAGTGGCAACTTTATAATAGTGATCCAAATAATGTTTATAGATGGTTTATAAACAATTTCTTTAAGGTTTTCAAATAATATCTTAATCATTAACAAATACTTATATATATAGTATATAAAATGTTATAATGTGTGAAATAATAAACTGTTAAAACAACAAATTATAGCATTACTAATAATTAGATAATGAATAATAATACAAATAAATAATGAAAAATAAATGAGTTATTATAAAGTGTTACCCTCTTCTTTTACTACTTGCGTATATCACAACACTACAGTTCTGAGATTATACAGACCGATTTTATTTGAGCCATCCCGCACAGCGCGACATGCAGTGAACTTCTCACAGTGTACAAAAACAATAACTTAAGAAAACAATAATTCACAGTCTCACAGGAGAAAATTAAAATACGAGTTTGGTCCGTTGTCAGTGTCACGTCGCAGCTTCGGCCACCAGGTGGCTCTTCATGTGTGTTTTCAGACAGTGGCTCTGAGTGAAGGCTTTGTCACAGATGGTACACTTGTATGGTCTCTCTCCGTTGTGGGTCCTCATGTGGACCGTCAAGTAGGTTTTGCGAGCGCAAGCTTTCCCACAAATCCCACAAACAAACGGTTTGAGGCCCGAATGGACAGTCACGTGGTTATCCAGATTGATCTTGCGTTTGAAGGACCAGCCACAGTCCGGGCAGCAGTACGGTGTCTCTCCGGTGTGGACCCGCATGTGAATCGTCAACGGTCCCTTGGTGGTGAATCCTTTACCGCATTCGCCGCAGTGGTACGGCTTCTCGTTGGTGTGCGTCCTCATGTGGATCTGCAGCTGCTTGCTCGTCAGGAACATTTTGCAGCAGACATCGCAGAGGTACGATCTCTCTCGGTCCGTGTGAATCTTCTCGTGCTGCCTCAGCGTCCCCGGAAGTTTGAAACGCCTCCCGCAAATCTGACAGCTGTGAGGTCTTTCCCCGGAGTGGGTCATCTTGTGGCGGGATAAAGATCTGTAGTCGCTGAGGGATTTGCCGCACACGCCGCAGAGGTGCGTCTTTTTGCTGGTGTGAGTCTTGCGGTGAGCTTTTAGCTGCTCCTTCAGTGCGAACACTTTGTGGCAAGTGTAACATTTGTTCAGTTTACCGGCCTGATGGAGTTTCTGGTGGTTCTCCAGGGACGCCTTCAATGCAAATGCGTCACGGCAAACATCGCATTTGTACGGTCTCTCCCCCGAGTGGGCGGCCACGTGCTCGTCGAGGCTGAGGACGCTGAGGAAAGACTCTCCGCAGATGTGACAGTCGTCAGTTTTGTGGCGACTCTGAAGATGATCCCTCAACGCCTCCGCGGACTCTGAAAGCTCTCCGCACACTCCGCAAAGACTTCCCGGATCGTCCACGTGACCGCAGGCGTGTTTGACGAGCTCGACATCTGATCTGTGCAGAGCTCCGCAGACTCTGCAGGAGAGGACGTCATTCTCAGTCTTTGACTTGGCGGTCCTGACACCAGAACGTCTGGCTTTCTCCTTCTTTGTCATCGTCTCAGACTGCAGTTCAGAGTCACTTTCTTTCAGCTCCTCGTCGCTCTTGTCTGGTTTCCAATCGTCATCGCTGTCATGCGCTTCTTCTCTTTCTTCTTCCTTTTCATCGTTACCGTCGCCTTTACTCTCAGCCGGTTCCGATATCCCCCGATCCTCATCGTCAGCCTCCTCCGTTTCCATGTCGAGTTGTTGTGATGCTGAGCTGATGGACACAGAAGTCAGGTGTTTAAAGTCTGTCTGATTATATGTTGGCGGTAAGTTATACAACACTTTACGGCCTAAAGTATGTGAACATCTTTTCTAATCAGTCTCTTTTGGTGGTGCATAAAAGCCGAGAATATCCCCACTGCTGTAGAGCGGGTCATACTCAGAAACGTCAGCGCAACAACTGTTCCTGAGGGAGTTCATGACCTGGACGACACACAAGTGATCGTCAAACAGTGGGATGTCGGGATGTGATTGTGGGCAAAATCTTCCCACCGGTTAATAAACTCGTGATAACGCCGGTGTTACAGATTACACCGAACATTTAACAAGAAAAGATGACACTCCAAATCTGTTGAGCGCTGAGTTTGATCTTTACCGTTGGATGCTGTATGTCTGGCTTCTCCGGTCCAGCTTTCACTGTGAGGCTGCAGGTTTCCACCCCGCGCCGTTAAGGTACCCTTATAGCGTTGGGTTTAAATGTGAAATATTGCCAAATAGGTGCTTTAGGTTTTCGCTTCGACACCAAATCATCCTCCACCGTCTCGTCTGTCAACTCTCTCTCGTCTTGTGTGTGAAATCTGACTCCTGCTGCTCTGAGCTGACACTCTTTCACTTTGTAGCGTCCGCCGCCGCCTGCTGGCGTGGAGAGTTATTTACGCTCACGCAGGCGCAGAACATACGTGCTAACTGGCCGTCGGCTGTAGTCTTTGCGGTGCGTTCAAGTGTAACTTGTTGGCTAAGACAAATGAGACGCGACGCAACAGTCGGCCTTCATCGCCGCTGGTTCTTTGATGTCGGCTTGGTGTGTCTGGGTCTTAAAACACAACTCTCTCTCTGTTGCTGTTGTAGCTGACCAGGAACCTGCAGGTGAATCTCCCAGCTCCGCCGCACACCAGTGTTCCTGACTCACACTCCACTTAGCTTCTTGTGCTGAATGTTGCTAAGGGCCTACGGCACGAATTTTCGACCGAAAATTTGGACGAAAATTTATAAAAACTGATTTTGTAGGTTCTTCTGAAGGCTTGCACAGCCCTGCGGGACATTTGTGCAGGGGGGAAAGACAGACATTGACTTCAGTGGATTATAGGATATATATATTGGATCAATGAAATCCTTTGTTCCAACTAATCGCCGTCATTCTGAATAATAATTAGCCATTCGTTTGTTGCACAGAGAGTGTGTATTTTCAGAACGATGGGCAGTGTAACAGGCAGTCGGACTAATTCTTTTGGTCAACAACCAAATTAAGGACAACATCGGGCATGAGATCGCTCAGCAGCTGGGATACGATGAAGATGGTGATGAAGCTGATATGCACTTGCTTTTGTTATATGTTGGTCATGGAACGGGGCTCGCTACAACAGCTAACGTTAGCATCACATTTGGGGTCCGATTAGTTTACGTATTGTGTAGTTAATAAGGCTGTCAATCGATTCAAATAGTTAATCGTGATTCATCACATATTTTATCTGTTCTAAATGTACCTTAAAGGGAGATTTGTCAAGTATTTAATCCTCTTATCAACATGGGAGTGGACAAATATGCTGCTTTATGCAAATGTATGTATATATTTATTATTGTAAATCAATGAACAACACAAAACATTGACAGATATTGTCCAGAAACCCTCACAGGTACTGCATTTAGCATAAAACAATATGCTCCAATCATAACATGGCAAACTGCAGCCCAACAGGCAACAACAGCTGTCAAGTGTGCTGACTTGACTATGACTTGCCCCAAAACTGCATGTGATTATCATAAAGTGGGCATGTCTGTAAAGGGGAGACTCGTGGGTAATCATAGAACCTGTTTACATTCATATATCTGGAGGTTAGAGGTCAAGGGACCCCTTTGAAAATGGTCGTGACAGTTTTTCCTTGTCAAAATTTAGCGTAAGTTTGGAGCGTTATTTAACCTCCTTCATGACAAAATTAGGGGTATGTCATCAGCATATTGGAGAATCAGAGATATAAATAGAGACACGGATACAGTATGAAGTACACATTTACTGATAGAAAGTGCCATGATTTCATAGATTCTATTGACTGTATATTGACGTCATACCAGCAACATTACTACAGTTTCAATGTCTCTATCTGTAGAATATGTCACGGAAATTAAAAAAAGTAAAGACTTATTTTTAAATCAATACTTCCTGCTTTCATTTAAAAATAAAAGCCCTCAAGCAGTTTTTTTTCTGTTGACAGAATTCCTTCATTTGTTAACACGAGGCTTTTATTCTGAAATATGTGCAGGACAGTGTTGTAGAACATGCAGTGACTTGGAGAGCTCCATGAATGAATATAGTACGGGGTTTTAATGGTGGATTATTACTATTATTTACGAATTACCACACGTTTCTTAACCTTTCTCTGTCTAAAATAAATATAAATTACATTTATAATGAAATGAAATGGACATTATGAAAGACAAACACTATGTAGAAAGAAAGAGCTGACAGCAGCAGCAGAAACGCAGCTGGTGTGAACACCCAACGCCTCAATCACGCCACGCTACGCAGCCGCCAGGCGCTCCCGACGTTCCCAGTGTGGACGAAGCGTAAAGGTTTGCGGGCGGAACTCACGCTTGTGAACTTTGGTCCAGAAATCAATCTACATACCGTGTATCCGGACCGTGAACCTGTACCGTGGCAGTTCAGCGTGAATACCTGAACAGTTACCGTCCTGGTGGGAGACAGTTGAAAAGGTTGAAGAACCTGTTCTTTTATCAGAGGTGGGACGTTAACCAACCTGTTCTCATTCTTTAAGGGTTCTTATAGAGAGTTATTATATAAAGTGTCCACATACTTTTAGCCACTTCGTGTATGTTTCACCTTTTAGTGACATTTCCTGTGACTTACCTCGTCTCAGGTCTGGTTCCGTCACACGTCTGCAGGGCAGCGGTGGACTCAGAGTCCTCAGAGTCTTTTATCTGGAGAGGATGAATCTCTTCTTCTCTGAGCTGACGTTCTCTTTGTGTCTAGAAAAATAAAACTCATTTAATTTCAATAAAAGTGACGTCTACTGTTAGAAACCTGAACGTGAAGAGAGAGAGAGAGAGAGAGAGAGGTCACCTTCAGTCTGATGTAGACAGTCGACTTCCATCCGGAGCAGCTGATGTTTCTGTGGATCTCCTCCGCCGTCAGCGTCTTCACTCTCAGCAGCTGGAGTCTCCGTCTCTTGTCCGACGTCAACACGTCGAAAGGTTTGTCGTCCCCGGACAGCTGGGGGAAGGTGGACCTGAGCAAGTCCAGGAAGTCGTCCTCCCGCAGGTCTCGGGGACACTTCAGCTTCAGCATCGGACATTTCTTCAGAACTGATCGGAGGAGAGACGACGATAAAACACGACGATCTCTCAGGTTTTAGTTTTTACTGCCAGACGTCCTCGAGAAACAGTTTTAAACTCACCGCTGTTTGAGAGCACGGCGGTCTGAGAGTCCTCCAGGATCCGGATCCTGAGGTCTACATGGTTCTGTGTTTTACTGATCTGAGGTCTGCCAGACTTCCTCCTCTTATAGTAACATCGGGGGGGAAAAGACCTGAAAGAGGAAGATCGACTGGAGGTTAATTCATTTTATTTAAAATGTTGACTCCTAATAAAAACTGAAGTGAGAACTCTGGTTGTTTATGGAGGAACCTTGATGGAGTTTGATCAGTCGAGTCTTCCAGGTTCTCTGGATGCTCCTCATCTTCATCCTTCTCCTCTTCCTCAACATGGCCGAGGCTCCTGCTGCCCTTCACACCTGGACAAAAGACAAAAATCAATTATTTCCACTTCACATTTCTGAAAAAATGTGAGATTATAGGTCGTTTCTTTTTTATAAATGTGTGTTATTATAGGGGGGGGGGGGTTATTTAAAAAAAGTGTATGTGATTATAGTTTGTTTTTTTTAAAGTGTGATTATAGTTGGGGGTTTTTAAATGTGTGATTATAGGGGCTTTATTATTTATTTTTTTAAATGTGTGAGATTATAGTTTTTTTTTTTTTTTTTAAGTGTGATTATAGACTTTTTTTTTTTTTTTTAAAGGATTGATTATAGGGCTTTTCTTTTTTTATGTGTGTGATTATAGGGTTTTATTTAAAGAGAAAAAGTGTTATTATAGGGTTGTTGTTTTTTTAATAATTTGTGTGATTATAGTTTTTTTTTTTTTTAAATGTGTGTGATTATAGGGACTTTATTTTAAAAATGTGTTTATTCTAGCTCACTGAAACTAACTTCTACTCATAAAAAAAAGTTTGATACATTTAATATTAATATTATTCGTATATATATTCATATTAAACATATATATGTGTATATAGATATATATCTATATACACATATATAGATATATCTATATATATATATATAGATATATATATATATATATAGATATATGTCTGTGTGTGTGTGTGTGTGTTTTTAAAGGCTAAGATATGATCTTATTATATATAATCTCTTTGTAATTGTTGAAATAAAAGTCCTTCTCAGCTCATTAAAATCCCCAAATTCCCAGAAATCACTCAATAAAAAATATCTTACAGTATAAAAATATAATATAAAAATAAATTATACAGTAAATAAACTGTAAGGAAAGGAAAAGATTAATAAAAACAAATAAAAGCTTAAATAGATGCTCTTTGCTCAATTAAAGTAATGCCGAATTAAAGAATAAGTCCTCTTAAATAAAGAAACGTGTTAATATGTGTAACTTCATGAACGCAGAGTAGTTGACAGCAGGGTGAATGTTAAATCTCTATATATGTTAACGGAGTCCGGAGCCGACCTGAGAGCTGAGCCTGCAGCCGCTCCAGCTCTCTGCTCTGCCGGGCGATGAGCTCTCTGAAGCCCGACGCCTCCTCCTCGAAGCCGGATACGATCCTGTCAACGACCGCGAGGATCTCCTGGGAGGCTGCGGAGAGTCTCTGAGCGATGAAGCCTCTGAGGAGATCTCCTTTCTCTCCTTTCTCTCCTGTAGAGCCTGTAGACATGATGTTAGCTGAGTGATGGAGACATCATCGACTCACGGCCTGCTGGCTTTGTTTACTAGCTGCACCCGCTTCCGGTTTGGGTGCCACCTTATATGTCGTCCGAGTAGAAACCAGCTGCTCCTCTTCCCGTTCCTCTTCTTTGATGGAGATTAATATATATATATATATATATATATATATATATATACATACACACACATATATCTAAATATATATATATATATATATATATATATATACATACACACATATATATATATATACATACACACATATATATATATATACATACACACACATATATCTAAATATATATATATATATATATATATATATATATATATATATATATGTGTGTGTGTGGGTGTGTGTTTAAAGGCTAATTTGTTAAGATATGATCTTATTTTATTATATATATATATATACATACACACACATATATCTAAATATATATATATATATATATATATAGAATTAAATTTGTTAAGATATGATCCTGTTTTATTATATTTATATATATATATATATATATAAGCTCTTTGTAATTGTTGAAATAAAAGTCCTTCGCAACTTATTAAAATCCCCCAAATTACCAGAAATCACTCAATAAAAAATATCTTACAGTATAAAAATAATATCAGGAAAGGAAAAGATAAATAAAAACAAATAAACCTTTATTGAGTAAAAGCGCAAAGTACAGAAGCATCATCAGCTAAATGTATGAAATTTTTATTGCAATAACAGACAACGAACACAGGGAGAGCATGCTGTTAGATATACAGTATATATCTATATATAAATATATAGATATAGATATATACACATTTATCATGGCAGAGAGAAACAGAACAAACCAAAAGCATTTTATTTATTACAGTTGCTGAAATCATAAATAAGATGTCCTATCAGTCCATGTTTTCTGAGACATTCCTCTTCTTTAAGCTTTGTTGAACATGCAGTGTTTCAAAACAACTTCCTGACAAATATATACATGTATATATATATATACATATAGTCGTAATATTATAAAGTAGTAATTTTACATGTTTTCTTTTTTTCTCGTAAAGCTATGACTTTATTCTCATAATATTATGATTTTATTTCTCGTAATCTCAGATGTATTATTTTTCCTCAATGTGGTCCTAATACTCCGTCGTACCGTCGTACCATAGACCTACAACAATGATCAATACAAATGAAACCGTAAACAAAGAACAGTTATTCATTTCCATATTTATAAATCCCCAGGGAGCCGCTGGAGAGGAGCTGAAGAGCTGCAGGTTGCTGACCCCTGGTTTAGACCAATGTTGACCCTTCACCTTATGTTTGTCATCCTTCAACACTCCTCCTCCTCTTCCTCGTCTCTCCCCCCCTCCACCGTCTCTCTTTCTATTTTCACCGGCATGCTCGACTTCCTGGGCTTCTTCTTCGGCGCGGGGTGACCCGACTCCCACCGGCTCGTACGGTCCTCTTCTCGTTTCCCCTCCGTGACGTCATAGTCACGTGACACGGGCCGGCTGGTGCAGCTCGCCGTGGTGACGGGGTCGGGGTCGGGGAGGGGAGCCGGCGCAGGGCGGTTGGCGTGAAGGGTGAGCAGGCGTCGATGGCGTTCGGTTTCCTCCGGCACAGGAAGGACCAGGGGGACGAGAGAGGGAGGGGAGCCCAGCGAGGAAGCACCGCGAGCGGGGAGGAGGGGAGGAGGAGGAGGAGGAAGAGGAGGAGGAGCCTGCTGGGTGTGCAGGTCAGATCCGTCACTCAAGGTGAAGATCTGGTTGGTGTCTTGGCGAGTTCGGGGTAGAGGAGGAGGAGGAGGAGGAGGAGGAGGAGGAGGAGGGGAGTTAGATGGAGGTGGCGTGTCGTCCCGGCAACCATGTTGGGGGTTCGTAGGACCGTTTAACCCGTTTCTCAGGGCGTGTTCGTGCACTAGCATGTGTGCATCATCGTCCTCTTCCCAAAGTGTGTCGCTGACGTCTTTTTCCTCGCACATACGTGTGTGCACGTCTTCGCGAGCGTTGTTGTCTTTGTGTATCATTGCGTCAGAGTCTACGCTCGCGTTTCTGTGGGTGGCGCCCGTATGTAGCCGCGGGTTGGGGTTGGCGCTGTGGCGGTTTCGGCTGCGCAGCGAGCTGAAGACCATGGTGCAGCCCGCCACCGTGCAGCGATGTTTGATCTTCAAGTGGACGGCGTTGTAGTGGATCTTCAGCGTTCCTGCAGAGACACCAAGGGAAAACGGTGCTCTGGTTAAAACGGATCGACTTCACACGTCAGCTGTTCTGTTTCTAGACCGGAAACCAGCAGGACGGGTAAATCCAGACCAAACATGCACCATGACGACCAGATGAGATCCCATTCTACACAGTGTTGTGGGCTCGGTTCTCCTAAGAAGTAAAATTCTTTTGTTTACATCTGAAGACCTGAGTTGAACCATTTAAAACCCCAAGATCTAAAATAAGTAGAGGACCTCGAATTGAACCCTGTGGAACACCAAGACACAAAATAAGTAGAGGACCTCGAATCGAACCCTGTGGAACACCAAGACACAAAATAAGTAGAGGACCTCGAATCGAACCCTGTGGAACACCAAGACACAAAATAAGTAGAGGACCTCGAATCGAACCCTGTGGAACACCAAGACACAAAATAAGTAGAGGACCTTGAATCGAACCCTGTGGAACACCGTATAGCAGACTTGGAGACACCACAAGGTTCTTACCTTTGTCATAGAAGCTTTTCCCACAAACGCCGCAGCAGACCCTCCCCTTCCGACCTCCCGCGGGTGAAAGAGAAGTGAGCGAGCAGAGGGAAGACGGGAGAGGACGGAGGAGAGAGGAAGACGAGGATGGGAGAGGACGGAGGAGGGAGGACGAGAAGGAGGGGGTAGGAAGAGGACAGAGGAAGGAGGAGGAGAAGGATGGGAGAGGGTTGAGAGAGTAGGAAGAGGAGCTCTGCAGCCTCTGGGAAGTCTTCGGGGGAGGGGAGGAGGGGATAAATGAGGAGTTTAAGGAAGGAGAGAGTGAGGAGGTGCTCCTGAGAAGCTCAAGCTCCTGGTCGCCGTGGAACCGGAGGTCCTGATGCCATACAGACCGGGCTGGGTTTAGCTGGTCTGGGTCGGCTTTGATTTTTAAACCCGGATCATTCTCTTGTTCTCTTCTTCCTCCTTCCTGACGGTGATTCTCTCCCAGTTTGGTCCCACTGAGCCTCCGTAGACACTGGGTTAGCTTACTGGGAGGAACCAGCTCCTGGTAACAGAAAAACAAGGAGGAGGAGGAGCAGGAGGAAGAGGAGGAAGAAGAGGAGGAAGAGGAGGAGGAGGAGCAGGAGGAGGAGGAAGAGGAAGAAGAGGACGTCACACTAAGAATCTCTCTCTATTGTTTCTAGTGGTGGAACCAGGGAGGTGGTAGGAGTGCTCACCTTGGTGGGAGGAACCAGACCGTGCACGGCGGAGCTCGGGAAGTGGAAAGGCAGAAGCAAAGACGGTCCACCTGGAATGTTTTCAAAATGGTGGACAGCGTCGCCGCCGTCAGCCGGACTGTTTCTCTTAATCCGACAGACGCCGGCCACTAAACGCGACTCTCCTCTCGTGTTCCTGAACGCTCCCGGAGTTCCCCCGTTCCCCGACGCGTTGGACCGGAAGCCCTTCGGGGCGGAGATCAGCTCCGGATCAGAGAGGCGGCCGAGGCACTGGAGCGTCATCAGCTCCACGATGGGGCGCGTCTCGCCAAAGCGAAGGAACTGTTTGAGGATGAGCAGCTCTTCTTCAGGCGTCGCCGTCAGCCAGCGGTCCAACACCTTCCCACTGGGATGCTGGAGAGAAATAAACTCTGATGTGAACACATGAAAGATTCAAACAGAGGAGTGAAAACGTGTAAATCCTGATTTCATGCTCAGTTTGAGACGCCGGGTGTTTGAGACAGAAGTCCTCTGAGTCAAACAGGACACAAACTTAAGGACAGATTTACTGGAATTCTTGCAGAAGCATCATCAGGATGGAGTTACACATGTTTGATGAGATCTGCTTAAAAGCAGTTAGTTTGGACAAGTTGTTGCTCATCTGGTCGATTTAATGCAACATGATCCACTTCCAACGGTGCTAACACTACACCAATATTACCACTTGTTTTCTAGTAAAGTTCTGACTTTATTCTCGTAAACTTTACGCGCTAATTTCAGTGGTAAAAGGTTCAAAGTAAAGTTCACTTTCATCATCAGACACTAGATATTGATTTGACATTATGAAGGTGTGTTTACCTGCAGCATGTAGCCTCGAACATAATCCCCCAAACTCCAGCCCAGTGTGTGCAGAATGTGGCCGACCTGAAGAAGACAAAAAGTAATCTGTTAATCATCAAATGTAATCTATTACTTCACTAACACAACCACATATACGTGTATAGCTTTCCATCGGCTGCTGTGTAGCTAACAGGTACCTGTTCTGGGCTGAGGATGCTGTACAGACGGTCCAGCAGGATCTTTAGACGA
The DNA here is from genome assembly GCF_043250625.1 of Sebastes fasciatus. Classification (NCBI taxonomy): domain Eukaryota; kingdom Metazoa; phylum Chordata; class Actinopteri; order Perciformes; family Sebastidae; genus Sebastes; species Sebastes fasciatus. The sequence goes on from NC_133816.1 coordinate 25,238,572, forward strand.
ACAGGAACGGCCTGAGCTCCGTAGAGGACCAGGGAGCTCAGGTCGAACACCAGCCCAGGGAGGGCCACCTCCACTGGGCCGCAGCTGGAGGGAGGCTGGGCCTGGAACTGGAGCTTCGCCAGGGCTGGAGAGGAAGAGGACGACGAAGAGTCACAACTGTCATCTCCTCCTTCATACGGCACCAGAATATGGAAAGTAAATATTCACATCATATTGTGATAAGATAATAAAATAAAACACATTCAAATGTATGAAATATAAAATAATAAAAAACATACAACAGATGTGCGTTTACCGCCTGAAAAACATTATCTACGTGTGTTAGCGTGCAGATGTTCTCTCCAGATGCTCCCGGTGATGTGATGACAGCGACACCTGACTTCATGTCACCGTGGCGACTGAACACATCTGCAGTGTGTGTGTGTGTGTGTGTGTGTGTGTGTGTCCAACATCGTGTCGTTGTCAGACTGAAGTTTCTTTATGAAGCTCAGAGAGTCGGAAGAGAAACTGGAACGCTTTAACATTTTAGGTCTCAAGAAGTTGGTTGTTTTGTTCAGATCAAATCTGAATGGACATCTAAGACTGTGGGACATAAACCTAAATAAATGTCCTCACGTGTGTGTGTGTGTGTGTGTGTGTGTGTGTGTGTCTCACACCGTGTGGGACCCAGCCGTGTCCACAGCGGTCACATGACCTGAGTTGGACACTTCCTGGTTTGAAACACACACAGCTGCAGCCGGACGCCGTGCAGCGGACGGACCGCTGGAGACGGGAGACGACATTCATATTATTTATATGTTAATATCTATCATAGTTTTTAGATATTTCATATATTTAATATATTTCACACATATATTAAATAAATAAATAAATGAATACATGTTATTAATGTTATGAATGTTTTATTTGAATATACCTCCTCAGCGTCGGGACTCGTCCTCATGTCTCGCTCCTGCAGTCAGAGCACAGACATCAGCTCAGCCTCCTGATTGGTCGAATAGACCTGACCCTCCTTCTGATTGGACGGTTCAATCTTTGTGATTAAACTTGTTTCACTTATGAATAAAAGACAACGGTAATAATTTACTAATACTGTCATACATTATTTAGACTATAATTATAAATATCTATTTATTAGTTTTACATTAATGTGTCATTGAGATCTTATTAAAATTCAGTAATAGTTGTATTTATTGTTTTTATATTTTATTAGTTAGAATGATTGTTTATATACAGATAAAATAATAAAGCGATGAAAGATTTTACTTTATTATTATTTTTAAATTTTTAGTTTATTTAGAATAAACTCACCTTCTCAAAGAAACAATTAGTTATTTAAAATGTATTTTATGTTCTTCTATTAATTTACATATTTTACGTTGTTCTGCTTATATTTTCAATCCAGATTATAAAAATCAATTTGTTTTTATCTTTCATTTTCTTTGATGAAATAATAATAATAATATTTAACTTATTATTTTTAATTATTTTGTTCATTTAAAGTAAACTCCATACCTCAAAGAAACTATTTATTATTAATTCTTCAAAATAGCTTTAATACATTTTATAATCTTATATTAATTTGCATATTTTATATCATACTTCTTATAAAGCTATTTTTTTCTGCTTGTTTAGATTTTAATTAAAGGTTTTTAATGGAATTTAATGTATTTTTTTTATCATATTTCCAATCCAATTATTCATTATTATTATACATTTATTTATATACACTTTTCAAAACAGATATAAATAAATAAGTAAATAAGCAAAATTAAAACAATGAAATAACAAATATTAACAAATAGCAAATCAAATATTGATTTTTGTTAATAGATATGAGCATCTCATAATTTGCCTTGCTTGTAGCTGATGAGTGAAATGAAAATATATTAAATCTAAATGTCATTTACATTAAAAAGCTGAACGTTGTGCTTGAATATTAAAATAATAAAATATTTGTACACATTCTCAAACAGAATTTACATAATGAATATTAACAACAATAACTATTCTATTGATATATAATTAGTATTAGTGATATAAAACCATTCTGACCTGTCGTTTAATTCACCACAAATCTCCTTCACTCGTTCCTCCACCTCTCTTTTCTTCTCTTTATATTCCTCTCTTCTTTATCTTCTCGTTTCTCTTATTCTATTTATTCTGTGTCTTCAGTGGTGTTTCATCTTCTTTCTTTCTTTCTCTCCATCTCTTCACTATTAAACTCTCCCTCTCAGATATTCACTCATTTATTCTCTCCATCCGTCGACTCCTCCCTCTGACGGCGCTCCACTCCTGTGATTGGACGATGGATCGATGCTCCATCTTCACCTCCTCTTCCTCCTCTCTGTTCAGCAGATAATCAGAATGAGGATGATGATGATGATGATGATGATAATAAGGGGGTCAGAGGTCAGAGGTCAGAGGTCACAGGTAGAGGCAGAAGAGGAAGAGGAGGGAAAGTATCAGAGCTGGAAGAAGTACTTGAGTAAAAGTACCACAGTGTGGAAATACTCGGTTGCAGGTAAAAGTAGCTGTCCTCTGTGTGTCCATCATTCTCCGTGTCCCCTGGGAAACAGCTCCCCTCTGTGAGGAAGGTTCCTCCCCCCTGAGGGTCAGATTGAATCAGGGTGACAGTAGGGCACCTGGCCCGCCGCCACACTCACACACTGTTAAACACACACACACACACACACAGACGCACACACACACACACACACACACACACACACACACACACACACACACACACACACACACACAAGGTTAAAGGAATGATAACGTCCAACACACACAGGGTTCTAACTTGAGTCCTTTGTGTCATATTTTGTTGTTTTTGAAATAATTAAATTTGCCAGTTCTGTAAGAATATCCCAGTTTGTTTTTAACGCCAATGAACTTCTTTCAAGTATTTTCTAAAATTAAATATTTCATAATTCTAGTGTAGTCTTATTCTTTTCTTGTTTCTTCATAATGAGAACTTTCACTTTTAATACTTTAAATACATTTCGCTGATTATTAGGGCTGTCAAAGTTAACACGATAACACGTTGGTTTCAACGCCACTAATTTCTTTAACTCATTAACTTGTGATTTTTAGGTTTTAGCAGCTCAGTTTTAAAGATGGAGTGAAGATACCGGGGTCATCTGCAACTACAACATCTGATGAATCCATCGGTACCAACCATGTGATACTAGCTGAAGGAGGTTAAATGGAGACGGCCGAAAACCCCAAAAGATAAATAAATCGGTAAAATATGACCTCACATTTCATGTAAAATTACATATAAAATCTACACAAACACAATAAATTATCATTAAAAAACACAATATTAATGTAGTCCTAAATGATGGTCAGTTATCTGTATGATTTGAAGGTAAACCGACATCGTGGGGACACGAGTCTGCATGTCCAAGTGTCCTTGAGTGAGACATTGAACCCTGAGTGTCTTCACAGTAGTTCACTGCTCAGTAGGAAGGGTTAAAGACGGACAAAAGTAAAGGAAGGTTTGCTGCGGTCGTGCTGTCGCAGGTTTGATTCCCACTATATTCCCTGTTGAAGTGTCTTTGAGCAACGAGGAAAACCTGAAGAAGAAAAACCTGCCGTCAGAAAGAACAAAGAGACAGAAATCTGCAAGAAAGGACGACTTCACCGTTTTCCTCCCCGGAGCAGAAATGACCTGAAAAGTTTCTGATGTTGTCGATGTGAGGCGTGCGCACACACACACACACACACACACACACACACACACACACACACACACACACACACACACACACACACACACACACAGTGAAGGTAGGGCTGTTGGACAGGCTGCTGTCTGCTGGGAGCCGGTGGACCTCTTTCCTGTTTTGATGTCGTACTAATTAGAATATCAGACGATAGCGCTCCGTCGGTGTGTGTGATCACCGCCGTTCGCTGACACACTTCCCAACCAGAACCTCTCAGAGGGGTCTTGTTTGAAACGCAGCGGCGGTACCACCTCCTCGCCGCGTCCTGGTCCCGTATAAACTCTCTGAACCAGATCACGCCGTTAGTTTCACACCAGAAACACAACGAGGAGACTCCCACATCCATCCTCTGATGCCAAACCAGACCCAAAGATACTCCAACATCGGCCTCAGTCTTGGAGGTACTGACCCCCCAAACCGCCCCGGTGTGCACTCCAGGTCACGGTCCGATGAAGAAGTACAACCCTGGTAGATAGGGGGTCACTAGATGAGATGCTCTCCAGTCCTCGGCTGTACTGGGAGATCCTCTTTATGGAATAAACACAAACTGAATCGGGACAAAGCAAAACTCTGCTGGAGAAAAACATCCCCCAAAAACTTGACTTATTGCAAACAAAAAACAACTCTAAGCATGCTGTATATACTCTATATACTGTATATAGTGTATATACCCATTTATACATGCACATACTTTACATAACCACCTACTGCATCTATATAAAATAACTTGTTACATTAATCATTAAATCATTTTATATTTTATTCTCTTTTCATTAAGCTCCTCTGACAGTTTGACAGTTTTTTTGCACCTCTCCATCACATCTGTTGTTGTCTATGTGATATCAACTTTTACCTTTGTGTAAACAAATAAAAACCAAGAGGGAGACGACCAAAACCCAAGATGGTTTTTGTACATTTGGTATTTGCACCTTATTGATAATCTTTATTTTATTCTATTTTAACTCTTTCCCACTTTGTACCGTGAGGAGAGGTTTATGGTTATTTTGTACCTCAAACCGGAGTCAGACGTGGTTTGGTTATGTGAATAAAGCAGGTTGTGATAACCCTGAGATTTCCATAATGAGCAGCAGCAGCTCGGTGCTTCAACAACTCGCTGACATCTTTTCCCTCTCGGTCACTTTTCTGTCATTTGTCGCCTCAAACGTCGTCTTCAGGAGGTGAATTTTACATGACACTAAAGTCTCCGTGTGTGTGGTGAATATTACGTATTTAACAGGACATTTAGTGTGTGTGTGTCCTCCCGTCTGGTTTCTCTGTCAGAGTGTGTGTGTTCACCGTCCTCCCCCCCCCACCAACCTCCAGTCCCTGTTCCCACCCCTCTGAGTCCATGTGTGGATCCGCCCCCTTCAGATCTGTGTCATTACTGCTGTGTTGTGGGGGGGGGGTTCTCTTTGTAGAGACGCCAACTTGGCTCTGCTGCCGTCACTGTGTGTGTTTAAGTGTGTGTGTTGTTGTTGTCGCAGGTACAACTAGGACAGCAGGCAGGAGGACGCGCCCACATGAAGAAGTTTCCAGATGAAAACGTGGCTGAATATTCATACGGGACAACAACAAACAGGACGCTGACATTCAGTTACCAAGTCTTTTTGTACTTTTGTTTTCTTTGGACGTCTTTTTATTTGTATTCTTTTTCTAATGAGCTTCAACTTGGAAAACAACTTTTCCTCTCATCATCCTCATCATCATCCTCATCCTCACAGGCCTGTGCGTCCACCACTCTGCACAGCTCTGATATTCAATGAAAGGACGCTCCTTTCACATTTATAATCCTGTTAGGACTTTAGGAGCGAGCAGAGGATTACAGTCAGCGGAGACGTGACTAAGTGACGACGGGATAACACGGGATTATCTGTCAAAGTCCAGCGTTTCGCTCCGGAATGAGACGCTCACGAGGTCGTGAATATCACGAGAGAGGGGCGTTCATATGGACGCTTCTCGTGAACACGGTAAACACGACCACATCTGAAGACACCAAAAAAAAACAAGATGGTGACGACCAAAAACCAAGACAAAGACGACCAGATGGCGACTGCTAAAAAGGTTTTATTCTATCAGTAGGTTTGATCGCCTTCATCTTTCATAGTTTAGTTATTTTATTCTGCACAACAATTACAAAATATGTCCCTCCATCAACGCTCATTAAATACATATAAAAAGAAAAGACATTAAATGGTAGAAAGTGCAGATATAACGTTTATAACATACAGTAGTTTATAACATACAGTAGTATATAACATACAGTAGTTTATAACATACAGTAGTTTATAACATACAGTAGTATATAACATACAGTAGTATATAACATACAGTAGTATATAACATACAGTAGTTTATAACATACAGTAGTATATAACATACAGTAGTATATAACATACAGTAGTATATAACATACAGTAGTTTATAACATACAGTAGTTTATAACATACAGTAGTATATAACATACAGTAGTATATACAGTAGTATATAACATACAGTAGTATATAACATACAGTAGTTTATAACATACAGTAGTATATAACATACAGTAGTTTATAACATACAGTAGTTTATAACATACAGTAGTATATAACATACAGTAGTATATAACATACAGTAGTATATAACATACAGTAGTTTATAACATACAGTAGTTTATAACATACAGTAGTATATAACATACAGTAGTTTATAACATACAGTAGTTTATAACATACAGTAGTATATAACATACAGTAGTATATAACATACAGTAGTTTATAACATACAGTAGTATATAACATACAGTAGTATATAACATACAGTAGTATATAACATACAGTAGTTTATAACATACAGTAGTATATAACATACAGTAGTTTATAACATACAGTAGTATATAACATACAGTAGTTTATAACATACAGTAGTATATAACATACAGTAGTATATAACATACAGTAGTATATAACATACAGTAGTTTATAACATACAGTAGTATATAACATACAGTAGTATACAACATACAGTAGTATATAACATACAGTAGTTTATAACATACAGTAGTATATAACATACAGTAGTATATATACAGTATGTGTGGTAGACAGGTGTACCTAATAAAGTGGCCGGTGAGTTTATATGTGTGGTAGACAGGTGTACGGTAGGTGAGAAGCTGGAGGTGCGTTCTGGTCGCTGATGATCAGTGTGATTTGACTTCCTGTTGCTGCTGCTGGTCATTTGAAACGCAGCGCGGCGGCGGTGGAAGTGTGTGATCCCGTCGTGTCGCTCGCCGCCGGAAGCCTCTCTTTGTTTTGGGATTATGTGTTTTATCCTCATCACTCCAGGAATTAGTCTTAATCTGTCGTCTGAGAGCGGGACAAACTCTGAACCGCCACGCCGCCGACCGGCTTCCCGATGAATAAAACCCGTCACTTCTGAGACTCAATGGAAACGCCGGAGTCAGCCGTCCTGTCGACGATGCTAAGCTAAGCTAGCCGTTCCATTGAAAACCAGTGACAGGAGAGTCAACAAATGAAGAGCTTTAATGGCTCCCACTGTCCACCAGTCACACCAGTTAACACCGACTGGGACAGGACGACGAGACGTCCTCTTTCACGCTGTCGTCTTAAAGCTCCTCACACCCCCCCACCAAAATATATATACATGTAAAACACGGGTTTTAGATTCATCTTTGTTAGTGTGAGTGTGGCGTTAAGAAAAGACGCAGGAGGAGGAAGAGGAGGATGAAGAGGAGGATGAAGAGGAGGAGGAGGAGGAGGAGGGGGAGTGATAGAACGACAAACACCTCCAGAGATAGAAGAATTCTGTTTGGCTGAATCAGCACAACGCTGTGTGTGTGCGTGTGTGTGTGTGTGTGTGTGTGTGTGTGTGTGTGTGTGTGACAGCAGATTAAGTCTCTTTGTAAAAGACGTCTCCACACACACACACTCTGAGAGCCTAAGGGTGAGTGTGTGTGTGTGTGTCAGAGTCGTGGTGCTGATTCAGCAGTACTGAAATAAAATAAAATGTTTGTCGTATTTTTTCTTCTTCTGGTTGAAAACTTTTCCCGTTTCAGTTCGTTTCAACATCTTTTATTCACATTACACACACACACACACACACACACACACACACACACACACACACACACACAGCTGAGTCCGTTCTGATTGTGTGGACGGTAAACTTCACATCTTTCCAGGACCTTCCAGGACCTTCCAGGACTACGTTCAAGACTTTTCCAGGACTGGTATTCCCAAACGTTCTACCTCCTCCCTCCTCTGTCTCTGTTCTTCCTCGCGGCTCTCCTCTCCTTCGTTCTGGGGCCCCTGACAGGTTCGGAGAGGGGCGGCGGCGAGGGGGCGGGGTTTGTCTGGGAGGGGGCAGGGTTTGTCTGGGAGGGGGCGGTGCTTAGCCTGACTGGCGGCTCCTTCGACAAATCAGAGAGGGGAACGGGTTGAGGGGTTTCCACGCCGGCGAATGGAAAAGTTTCAGGAAACTTCGCCACCTGAAACTTAAACAACATGAAATTATTAGATTATCATTATTATTATCATTATTGTTAATATTATTATAGTTATTTTATTATTTTTATTTTGTTGTTACAATTATATACATCATTATTGATATTTTTTATTATTATTGTTACTATTATTTTTATTATTTTGTTTGTTATAATATTTTTATTATTATTATTGTTATTTTTATTGTTATACATATACATATTATTGTTGTTTTTATTATTTTGTTATTATGGTAATATTTGTTATTATCATTATTGTTATAAATATTTTTATTTTGTATTATTAATATTATTATTATTATTATTATTTGTATTATTATTAGAACCAGAACAGGACTGAGGGGGGGGGGGGGGGGGGGCAGGCTGTCAGACCCAGCTGCAGTAAAACCAGATGTTTTCTGAATGGACTCTGAACCAAAGCTCCTTGTAGGAACTCTAAAACCAGAACATTCATATTAAAGTGAAAACGTCTCACCGGGACGTAGGCCAGGTTGTCACGGAGACAGGCGTCCTGCAGCTCGCTGCGCAGCGCGATCACATGACCGCGGTGGGCGGAGACTTCCTGCTCCAGCCAGTCGATCCTGGAGCTGCAGGTGTGATAGAGCTGAGAGACGGAGGAGAGGAGACTCTGGAGAGAGAGAGAGAGAGAGAGAGAGAGAGAGAGAGAGAATGAATGGATGGAGGGATGATGGAGGGATGATGATTCTGTGCTTCAGAAGAAAAGTCTCCCGTTACCTGGCACGCTGCCACCTCAGGAGCTCCCATGATGCTCTCTGCTCCACTCAGCTCCAGGTGTTCCCTGGGTAACGGCAGGGGGCGGGGCTGAGCTGACAGGGAGCCACGTGATTGGACGAGACTCTCTCTGACCTCCTTGTAGCTGCTCTCTGCAGCCTTCATGTTGCTGATCAGACATTCTTTACGTCTACGACAGAAACAACGAGAGAGAATAAACGCCTGCTGGAACACGACGACACGAGAGAGAGCGAGGAAGGTAGGAGAGGTGTGCGTTACCCGGCGGCGTCCCTCAGCTCGTCCTCGACTCGCCGCAGCCTCTCCTCCAGCTGCTTCCTCTCCCTCTGCACCCCCGACAGGTGCTTACCCAGAATCCTCAGCGAGCGCTCCTTCCGGCTCACGTCCTGCCGAGCCTCCGACAGAGACTAGAGAGAGGTGATGTAGTAAAATGAATGAATGAATTATGCTTCATCATGTAGGCGGAGGGCAGCAGGCTACCTCAACTCTGTGGCTCCGTGGCAGACGAGATTCAAACAGCTGACCTGTAAAATGACGCGTGCGTGACGTACCTGTGTGGCGTGGCTCAGCGTGCGCTGCGTGTCCATCTGCTCGGCGGCGTGCGCGTTGCCTCGGAGCTGCAGCGTGTGCAGCTGGTTGGTCTGTTCCTGGATGAGCGTCTGGGCTTCCTGTTCCCTGCTCAGCGCCTGACGGAGCTCCACACACACACTGTGGAAGCGCTGCGTTGGGACCTGCACACACACACACACACACACAGAGTCAGGTGTGTGTGTTCATCAGACACACACTACAGGTGTGTGTGTTGAGCCTCACCTCTCTCTCCTGCCGCCGTCCTCTCTTCAGATTGGCCACCTCCAGCCTCAGGCTCCGCCTCTCCACCTCGGCCGAGTGCAGCCGTTGGCTGAAGAGCAGGAAGTGCTGCTGGAGGCTGGACACCAGGGCCTGAGGGGAGGTCAAAGGTCAGCTGGAGAAGATACACTGACTGAAGCATGTGATCATGTGTGTGTGTGTGTGTGTGTGTGTGTGTGTGTGTGTGTGTTGGTGAGTGACCTTCGTGTTGGGCTGCGGTGGCGTCAGCCTGCTCAGGCCGAGCCGCAGCCGGCCGCTCAGCGTGTCCTCGCCCACACTGGATGCCGCGTCCGATTGGTCGAGGAGGTGATCCAGGAGGCGGGACAAAGCAGAACGAGCTGCTGACGTCACGTCTGGAGGGGCGGAGCCTAGAGAGTCAGAGGGAGATCGTTTTAGTGATGACGTCGTGATGAGGTCACCATGGTTACTGACAGAGAACAGGGCATTATCATATACTGTATGTGTGAGTGGTTACCGGTGTGTGCTAGCGCCCCCTGCAGGTCGGCCGTGGAGGACAGGATGATGGAGGAGAGACTTTTAGAGCGAAGCCAGCGAGCACACACCCCTCCATCTTCATCATCATCTTCATCATCTAAAATACAAACTCAAATCATTCTTCTATTTTCTACCATTCATCTGGAATAATAATAATAATACTGTTTCCTGTTGAGGAGGAAGTGACCACCGACCTGAGCTCGCTGCATCTGGATCCTTCGTTGCCGCCGCGTCTCCACAGACGCACACAGCCAGAACGCCGCCGCCGCCTCTCTCCAGCCGAAACAACACTGTTGTCTGTTTGCTCAGAGAACACCACCTCCTCACCGCCAACACCACACACACACTCCTCCTCCACCTCCTCACTGCCCTCCTCCTCCTCCCCTCCTCTTCTTCGCCACCATCTTCCTCACCTCCCAGCGCTCCGACCAGCCTCCTCACCTCCTCCTCAAGCTCCTCCCTCTCCGCCAGCCGTCTGGACAGGAGCGCCTTCTGCTCGGAGAGCGTCTGCAGGCGGCGCTGGGTGTGTCTCAGCGTCCCGGCCAGCAGGGCGCACGCCGACAGGAAGGAGGCCGACTCCCCGCGGCCGTGAGAGAGGAGGCCCCGGAGCCGGGAGAGGTCGGAGGTCAGCGAGGAGACGTGGAGCTCCAGAGAGGAGGCGTGGTCACGGAGAGAGTCGCACTGAGAGCGACACACCTGAGAGACAGAGAGGAAGACAATGATGAAGACAAACCACTAAAACATCGATCCTCAGCTGGTAGAATGAAACCGATTGGGACCATTTATGGCGATTTAAAACCAGAATCAAACTGGCACCATTAAAAGTGTGCCGAATTATCTCTGATCAGCTCCCGTCTGCAGAGTACTCATGGATGTTCAGACAACTCTCACTGGATTACTGTGATACTGAAGGAACGTGAAGTTCTGCAGCTATAAGACTCAATCCCAGTCAGTGTTTTCATCTCTTTCATTGTTCCTATGTTTATCTTTTCTTCCAGCTCTTCTGCTCTACTTGTGTACAACAGTTGCTGTGAAGTGAGTCTGTCCTCTTGGGGACAGAGAAGTTGGACGTGAAGTGATGATTTTAGTATCTCATCACTTCACGAGGGACAGTCGACTGGAAACTTCCTCCTTCATCTTCACCATCAGCTCGCTGTGCTGACTCAGCTCTGAGCGTCTCTGTCGCTGCAGGGAGAGACGACTCACTGCAGATCACTTTTAGAGAAGGAGAGAAACACCTGAGGGACGGCTGTGTGTGTGTGTGTGTGTGTGTGTGTGTGTGTGTGTGTGTGTGTGTGTGTGTGTGTATGTGTGTGTGTGTGTGTGTGTGTGTGTGTGTGTGTGTGTGTGTGTGTGTTACCTGCAGCTCGTTGTGCAGCTGTGCCACAGTGTGTGTGTGCTGGCTGCTCCACGCCTCCTCCCTCCTCCTCACGCTCTCCTCCAGACGAGACAACACGCTCTCCTGACTGCGCTGCAGCTCACGCACACACACACTCTTCTTCTCACACACACCCTGCAGGTGGGCGATCTACAGAGAGAGAGAGAGAGAGAGAGAGAGGTGATCAGGACAGGTGAGCTTTGAAGCTCTTTTAACGTGTTCTCTGTTGAAGTACGAGTGTAAAGGATCAAATAGCTGTGAGATCACTCTTCACCTGGTCGTTGGCCTTGCGGAGGTCAGAGGTCAGCTGGTCGACCTGTTCGTTGATGACCTCACACAGCTCGTTCCAGGTGAAATCACCCAGGATGCTCTGGGGCTGATGGAGGAGGACGCAGCCGGCCAGCAGGCGCTGGTAGACGCAGTAGACGAAGGACAGACGGGCCTGAGACACACACAGAGAGACCCAGTGTGATGGTGTCCTTTTATAGGATTTACTCAGCATCATACAACAGTTTAATTAAATGTTCCCAACATAACGACGTTACGCTGCTCTGTAGTCCAACAACACCCGGGGACGACGTGGGGGACACGAAGACACACAGAGACACAAAGAGAGTTAAATAAGTGTATATAATCACCTTTGACTCTGTCTCATAGTGGTCTGTTAGCTTCTGGACCTCTGCCGTCCTCTCCTCCTGCTCCTTCTCCCTCTCTTTCTCCCTCTCCTCCCTCTCTTTCTCCCTCTCCTCCCACTCTTTCTCCCTCTCCTCCCTCTCTTTCTCCAGCTCGGCCTGCAGACCTCGGCTCTGAGACGACCAATCAAAGCTCTCCTGGCGAAGGCGACTGACCTCCTCCTCCAGTTTGACCGCCGCCTGCAGTGACTCCTGGAGAGAGGACACGTAAAAGAGTCTTAGAGTTAAAACCTCTAACTTCCCGATGAGGTCTGGTCTGGGAGGTCTGGTCTGAGATCAGACGTGTTACCTCCGTCTGCCGGCTCTGATCTGAGGTCAGCCGTCTCAGACTCTGGTTCTGCTCGTGCAGCCGCTCCGACGCAAACAGCAGATCTCTGACCTGTCCGTCAGTCGTTTCCAGACGCCGGCGGGCCGACTCGGCGGCGCCGAGTGTCGTCTTCAGCAGCTGCAGGACGTCAGCAGAGGGACTCCGCTTCCCATCATCCTTTGCTGGAGGACCAGTGCCTGCACACACACACACACACACACACACACACACACACACACAGAGTTACCCTCTGGAATCATTAGTGTACAGCAGGTGTGTGTGTGGAGCGTTTACCTGTGTGTGTGTGTTTGTGTGTTTATGTGTGTGTATGTGTGTGTGTGTGTATGTGTGTGGAGTGTTTACCTGTGTATGTGTGTGTGTGTGTGTGTGTGTGTGTGTGTGTGGAGCGTTTACCTGTGTGTGTGTGTTTGTGTGTTTATGTGTGTGTATGTGTGTGTGTATGTGTGTGTGTATGTGTGGAGTGTTTACCTGTGTATGTGTGTGTGTGTGTGTGTGTGTGTGTGTGTGGAGTGTTTACCTGTGTGTGTGTGTGTGTGTGTGTGTGTGTGTGTGTGTGTGTGTGTGTGTGTGTGTGTTTACCTGTGGTGGCGTGCTGTTGGAGTGTTTCTCTGATGACCTTCATACATCCCTCTGTATCACGCCGTCTCTGAGCCTCCTAACCACAGAAGAAGAAATTAAACATGTTCCTAACATTCACACTGACGGTTGTGAAGGTGTGTGCGTGTGTGTTTGTGTGTTTGTGTGTGTGTGTGCTACCTGCTCCAGCAGTGTGTGTGTGTCGGCGTGCCGTCTCTTCTCCTCCTCCAGCCTCTCTGTGAGGTCAGAGGTCATCGTCCTCTCCGTCTCCACGGCAACGCTCAGGTCAGACTTGCACTGCTCGTACTCCGTCTGCAGCCTGAACACACACACACACGTATAAATGAATATATTCATACATAAACTAAAACAACTTCCTCCCAGAAACACAATAAACATGTATAAAATATATAAATAAATATAATAAAAAATGTACTATTAAAAATATTTCTACTCTATTAAATAAATAATTTAAATCAATTAAATATTTAAAAATTATGACAACCTAGAACGTGACTGTAACTATTATTTTATTATCAAACTAAAATAAAAAACGAATTAGTTCAATGAAAATGTTAATTAATTGAAGCAACATATTCGATTTTATTAAGTTAATTCTATTGATATATTATACGTCATATATAAGAGAGAGAGAGAGAGAGAGAGAGACAGAGAGAGAGACAGAGACAGAGAGAGACAGAGAGAGAGACAGAGAGAGAGAGACAGAGAGAGAGAGAGAGAGAGAGACAGAGAGAGAGCGAGAGCGAGACAGAGAGAGAGAGAGAGCGAGAGACAGAGAGAGAGAGAGACAGAGAGAGAGAGAGAGAGAGAGAGAGAGAGAGAGAGAGATATGTTAATAAATAAATAAATCACTGAAGTCTAATCTGTTGTTCTTGTTTGATGTCAGAGTTCAGTTATTATTCTTCACGTTACAGATTTATTATTGTACATTTCTCTTTTATATTTATGATTCTTGTCTTTTGCAGTTCTTGTGTTTTTGTGTTTTCTCTTGTCTGACTGTGTTTATTGTGTTTATTGTGTTTATTCCATCAGATACTAGATTCTGTTTAAAGGTTCTGTTGGGTCGGTCTCACCGCTGCAGAGCTCGCTCGGTGCTGCTGCTCCTCTCTCTCTCCAGGCTGGAGGCTCTCTCCACCTCTCTGAACTGAGACCTCAGCAGCTCCAGGTCACGCAGCGCCTCCTGCTGGACGGACCGCTCCGCAGCCAGCGCCGCCTCCAGGTCCCGACCACGCAGCTGAAGAGGAGGAGTGAAGAGGAGTGAAGAGGAGTGAAGAGGATGAGTGAGGAAGAGGAGGAGGAGTGAAGAGGAGAAGTGAAGAGGAGTGAAGAGGATGAGAGAGGAAGAGGAGTGATATTGTATTAATAGTCACCTGGATGATCTCAGAGTTGAACTTTGACTCCAGGTGAGCTGCTCGCTCCGACTCCAAGTTCTCCTCCAGAGATCTCCTCTTCTGATCACACACCTGGAGAGAGAGAAACAGCTGTTACTACTCCTAACTCCTCCTCTCCTCACCTCCTTCTCTCTCCTCACCTCCTTCTCCCTCCTCCTCCTCTCCTCATTTCCTTCTCCCTCCTGTTCCTCTCCTCATCTCCTTCTCTCTCCTCACCTCCTTCTCCCTCCTGCTCCTCTCCTCACCTCCTTCTCTTTGCTCCTCCCTCCTCTCCTCACCTCCTTCTTCCTCCTCCTCCTCTCCTCACCTCCTTCTCCCTCCTCCTCCTCTCCTCACCTCCTTCTCCTTCCTGCTCCTCTCCTCTCTCTCCGCCAGGTATTTCAGCTCGTCGGCTTGTCGTCTGTTCACCTCGGCCTCCTTCTCTCTCTCCTTCTGCACCTCCTCCATCCTCCTCTGCGCCTCTTCCAGAGCCTCGTCCTGATCCTGGAGGAGGAGCAGACGTTTAGGTACATGATACATGATGAAGAACACTAAGAGCTGATGTTCAGAGTGAGAGTGACCTGCAGCCGTCGGTGCAGCCGCTGGCTCTCTGAGCTCAGGTTGTGAATCAGTCTGTCGCGCTCCTTCACGTCCTGCTGCAAAGCATGCTGGTCCTCCTCCCTGGCGTGCCGGGTGATGTCCAGAACTTTCTGCAGCTCGTGGACCGTCTGCTGGAGTTCTGCTGCTCGCTCTGACACACAACCAACACACACACACACACACACACACACACACACACACACACACACACACACACACACACACACACACACACACACACACACACACACACACACACACACACACACACACACACACACACACACATCTACTACAGCTGCTCTTCCTGTTAAAGCACCGCCGCTCTGTGAGGGTGCGTTTGATTCACGTACCTGTGAGAGTCTGCTCGTTGTCCCGGCTGAGCTCGGCGGCTCGGTCGGCGTCTCTCTGGCTCGCGGTCAGCTGGTACTGGAGCTCCACCCGCTGAGCTTCTCCTCGCTCCACCGTGGACCGGAGCCGGGTCAGCGCCGCCTGCAGCCGGCACAGCTGAGAGGACGGAGACATTTAACTGATAGATATCACAAGATATCACCCCATAAGTCAGAGAATACAGTCAACGATGACGTATTTCATCCCCTTCCTGTCCAGGTGAATCCAGGTGTATCTCCTGATGTGTTGAATATTCGTGATGAACTGAAGGATGAAGAGTAAATCCTCCTCTTCGTCCTTCTGAAGCTGAATAAACTCTTTAAAAAGCCTCTCAGATCAGAACACGCCACAAAGCTGTTTCTCTGACTTCTTAGAGACCCGTGGTTCTCAGAGGACAGGTGATGACCTCATAGACCATGATGCATTGCTGCAGATTAAACTAGCCACTGATATAAAGCACTTCCTTGTTTCTCACCTCCTGGTTGTGGCTGGATGTCAGCTCCAGTTTCTCTTTCTCCAGCTGATGGACTCTCCACCTCAGCCTCTCCGACCGCTCGCCTCCTTCGCCTCCTTCTGACGCCGTCCTCCCGCTCCTCACCTCCCTCTCACTCCTTCTCTCCCTCCCTCGTCCTTCGTCTCGCTCCTCTTCCTCCTCTCCTGCCTGCTTCTCTTTCTGCTGCATGGCGGTGATGATAACGTTCAGCCTGAAACAGAACATATATACATACAGCACGTTGAGAGGATGTATTTTGTGTTTGTATCTTGAGGATGGACTCGTCAGAAACTAGACTTGTTTCTAAAACAGATCAGTATCAGCAGATATTAGCAATTTCACATTGGGTGCATCCATATAATCCCTCAGATTGCATGCAAACATACATTATGTTAACGTTGCAGGAGTAGCAATGTAATACTTGTATTAATAGTAAAAGTAGTAATATATATTATTATGTTTTTTGGTAAAGTAACTGTGTACCTTGCTGCCTCCTCCTCGGAGCTCCTGGTAGAGCTGACGGCGGCTCTGGGTCGGCTCCTGCTCCGGCCATGCCTTCTCCTCCGCTCCGCTGCTTCTGTCTGCATCGCTCCGCTGCCGGGATGACTTCAATAACCCTGAGGATGGATTTCACATGCACATTATTACTATGACATATATTCAGTATCTCTATTCTCTTTATTTAGAGTGACAATAAACAGACTATTAACAAAATTGCACAGGTGGAAAATGATATTGCACAGTGAGAATGAAATGAAATTCCACCTGAAAATATCAGGTTATTGTCAGTTTTTGGTGTGTAAGTGGTCTACTGGGAGCGGTGCTGGTGCATTCATTCATTCATTCATTCATTCATTCTCTCTGTGCAATATCATTTTCCACTTGTGCAACATATTTTGTTACACTTTGTTTATCTCTTTTTTTACTGTTAGCTGATGCTTCTTGTTTTCTGCTCTATCCTCTTTGCTGCTGTACACTGCACATCTCCCCACTGAGGGACTAATAAAGGAATATCTGATCCGATCTGATCTCATGGTTAAGATCATATCTGCCTGTTTTACACTCTTTACAGCTTCTCTCTCCTCCTCCTCCTCTCTCCTCCTCCTCTCTCCTCCTCTCTCCTCTTCTCTCTCCTCCTCCTCCATCACCTCCACTGGGTCGGTTGCTTGGCTGCTGATGTTGCCTTGCCAGCAGACGCACTGTAATCCATCTAGTTCACACTCACCATGACGTCACCGGAGTTAAATACGATTTACAACCAGTATTAAAGCGGTTCACGACTTAATTTGATCAACTTTACAATTCGGCTTCTATAAAAAACACTCAGAATGTCTGATTTCCTCTTAATTTCACCTTTACACGTTATAACGTTGCAGGCGTTGCGGTGTTTCATTACCGTCAACAACAACTAAGAGTTGAGATTTAACACATTTAAAGTGCAGCTTGGTGGATCTATTATGAGCCGATTTTAAAAGAAGGTCGTAACGAGTCTCTGAGTGTTTTTAGTATTTGTATAACATGTCTATAACGTTGTCAGCCAACAAGCAAATATTAAATTCTACATTTGGTGAATGGAGTTCTGTTCCCATAGATACACAACCCAAACAAAGAGCCGTTTCACGGTTAATATTCAGCATTTATAGCTTTATTTGGTCCAAACCAACTTTAAATCGGTCTACACCACCTGCTTAGAATAAAACATGAACAAGAACAGGTGAAAACAGCTCCTAGTGAACTTTATAAACACTTACAGAGACACGGATCCAGGGTCCGTTTGAATCTGACGCCATCCTCAGCGTCCTTCTGGCATATCCGCATTCACTCCTGATTGGCTGAACCGGCCAATGGTTACCGCCCATTTCGTTACGTCATTCATTTCTTTAATTCATTTATTCATTCATTCATTTGTTTATTTATTTTATTATTTATTTATTTATTTTTAAATAAATGCAAAAATTAACAAATTCATTAAAACATTATATTAAATCATTAAAATACAACTGAGAATGTGGACTGATATACAAATGCTGATAAAAGCAAACAATTAAAATTAAGAAGCAAAATAATCAAAATACATTATTTAAAAAAATGATAACGTGTATATATTTATTTAACGTAATAATATATTAATAATATAAATGTATTTCCTCACATTTCATCGGCACTTTTGGAATTTCTCCGCGAGACAAAAAGTTTGCATATTTTGTAAACAATTATATTCTGATGGTAAAATATTATTTACCCAAATGCAATTAGTAATTTCACAAGAGTAAGTTATATGTTTTGAGGTAAGCTTATGAGAAAAGTCTTAATATTTTGAGAAATGTCAGAATTTTCAAGGAAAACAAGTTTACAAGTAAAATCCTGATAAGTAATAATATTTGGGGATTAAATTGGATAATTTTTTTTTACGATAAAGATTTTGAGAGTAAAGTTCTAATTTTACAATAAATAAACAATAAAATAATAATAAATAAATATAAGAAATATTTTGAGAATAAAGTTGCAACTTTATGAGAAAAAGTAATATTTTGCAATGAAGTTGTAATTTAATGAGAAATTCATGATGTTTTAGAATAAAGTTTAAATTTTACAAAAAGTAGAACCTTTTCTTGTAAAGTCATGACTGCATCTCAAAATAGTTATTTTTCTTTTAAAATTGTCACTTTCTCATTAAACAATTTTTCTTTAAAAAAGGAGTTTCTCTCATTTTTCTAAATACTTTGAGCTACGAAGAATCTAAGTTTTATTAAAATCCATTGAAAGACAAAATAAAAGAAAATGATTTGTGAATCTTTTATTATTTGCTGATTTGCATGATCATAAACGGAACAAGAACACATTGTTATTGTTATTAACTGTATGACTCTCTGTAAACAGTTCCTGTTTGTTCAAACTCTCTTTATTCAGTGAAATAATAACCAGACTGTCACGTTCGTGAAACTGTAAAATTTCCGTAAGAAAAACTGATATATTTACACAACAGAGTGACGGCCATCTAGAAAAACAACTGCACACGAGTAAAAACATCAAAGAAAGAATAAAAAACATCTCAGTACATCACAATACAAATACAGAATCAAACGTCGCTGCTGTACAGAGTCGTATAAAAACAGGTCTTTGTACGTTTAGCGCTGCCCTTCAGCCGTTTAATGCTTTAATCCAGGGTTTAAAGCTGCTGTGAATCTCCTTTATCTGACACCACAAGCAAATAAAACTACATTACCCATCAGCCCCCACACCCCGTCCTGTCTCTACAGTTACTGGCAGATGAGTTAGTGATGGAAGAACACAGAGCACCTTTCAAATGAAAGCGTAGGGTGAGTTAATATAAAGAGTACGAGTTGACACCGTCAGTTAGCAGTTAGCAGTTAGCAGAGGTAGGTTAAAGGTTACTTCTTAAAGGTACAGTTCACCCAAAAGACAAAGAGATAGTCCAGGTTAAGGTTAGAACGGGTAATGTCGGGGTTAATGCTCAGGTTAATCCAATTAGTGGAAGAGAGATGAATCACTATTAACTGCTCTAACACGGTGAACTCCTACTCAGATATCAACACCCTTTATTCACAACAGGAAATAAATAACAACACAGGTGTGTGTGTGTGTGTGTGTGTGTGTGTGTGTGTGTGCGGGCGTGCGTGCGTGCGTTGAGGTAAATGTGGTTGTGGAAGTTCTCATTGTCCAGGTGGGTGGGGGTGACACCCCTCAGATTAGAGTTGGTTCAGTCCGGGCTGCTTCAGGAACAGCTGTGAGGGGGGGGGGGGGGGGGGGGGGGGGGTTAACAATAACAGTCTGACTGGAGGTATGAGATTTAAGACACACAGAAAACCAAATGCCGTCGTGTCTGGGTTCATGACATCACCCGGCGGCGAGCTGTATTCACATACAGTGACATCACACTGACTGTATCTAGCAGCCACACGTCTTTACTGCGGTATGAACCAACAATAAACAGTTTGTTCTGTGATTTAATATTAAAAAAAGGATCAAAATGAAGCTGAAATAACAACATAATAATGCCGATCAGCAAAAAGTCTTAATTCATGCTTAGTCTGGGCTGTTACCATGACGACGAGCAGACAACCTTTAAAATGCTTGTTTTCTGTCTGGCTCCATCAGTGTCAGGCTATGTTATGTTTTATTTTTGCATTCATTTTGAATTTATTTATTTATTTGTTTAATTAATTAATTACATTTATTTTTGCATTAATTTTTTGTATTTATTAATATATGTTGACAATGTAGCTGCTCCATAAACGTAACGTCATCAAGGCATAAATACGTCAGCGACGTCGTTGTAAACGGATCAAAATGATGCCGAATAAACTACATAATGATGTTGATTTATAAAAAGTCTGATTTCATGCTTTGTCAGGTCTGTTACCATGACAACAAGCAGACAACATTAAGAATGCTTGTTTTCTGAATGGAGTCTGGATGGATCAGTTTCAGGCTATGCAGCTGCTCCATCAACACTCAACATGACGTCATCTAGAGACGTTGTTGTTTCTACCAGACAGTCATTTCTGATTCAACGTCAGGATGTCAGTGACCACACGAGGATGCTCTCAATGCTGAAGTACCCGTTTGCGCCGCTCTGATTTAGAGTTTTTCTAACAACGTTCACGTTAATCTCTTTACCTTCTGTTTTCGCCTCGTCTTCCTCCCCTCCTCCGTCACTTCTCCTCCTCTCCTCCACCTCCTGCAGCGTCTCCTCCATCCTCTGCCTCTCCACCCGCTGAGCCTCCTCCCTCTCCTTCTCCTCCAGCAGCGAGCGCAGGAAGGCGGCGCTCACCACCTCCTCGCCCTCCCCCACCAGGAAGGCGTTTTTGAAGCGGCTGTACAACATGGACGCCTTGTCCATGATGGCCTTGTTGGCTCTGTAGCAGCGCAGCTACGCTCAGAAACGACACGAAACACATTCTAGTTCAGCGACCCGATCAATCAACAAACGTCAGCAGAGTATTTCTGTTATAGTTGCACCTTTCTGAGAGTGGAGACGAGCTCGCTGTGTCTCTGGACGTGTTTAGACGTCACATAAACCATGCTGAGCTGATCCAACGCCATCAGACACTTACTGATGTCCTGAAAGACATTAGAGACGTTAGAGGACAGCTCAAGCGACCAATGCAGTAGCGTCTACGTATATATGTCTATATGTCTGTGTGAATGTGTCTTACAGGGTTGTCCGTCTTCAGAGAAATCCTGATGTCTCCGTGGATCCGGTGCAGCGTGGAGTCCGTCAGCGTCATGGTCAAACTCTTCTTCTGCCCCGCCGTTCCTCCTGCCGACGAACCGCCCTCCGTTTCACCGCTCGCCTTCTTCATGTCTCCTCCTCCTTCGCTTCTCGACTCCGCTGTTGTCGTTTTCTCGCCTTTCTTCTTCTGCGGCTCTTCGGTGCGCTCCCGCTCCGACTCGCCGCTACTTTTCTTCGTCTGCTCTGCGGCGGTTTTGGCGCTCGTTTCCTCCTCCCTCTTCTTCTGCTCTCTCGTCGACATTTTTTCAACCTCAGTTTCCTTCTTCTTGTCTTGTGATTTCGTCGTCGCTTTTTGCTCCTCTTCGTTCTGCCTCAGCGCCGTCTCACGTTCCTTTTTGTCCTTCTCCACCTCCGCTGCGTTCTTGTCCTTTTTGTCCTTCTCCACCTCCGCTGCGTTCTTATCCTTTTTGTCCTTCTCCACCTCCGCCGCGTTCTTGTCCTTTTTGTCCTTCTCCACCTCCGCTGCGTTCTTGTCCTTTATGTCGTCCGTCGCTGCCCTCGTTCGGTCGGACTTCCTGTCCACCTCTGCACTTTTTTCCACCTTTCGATCTTCACATTTCTTCTCTTCAGCGCTCCCTCTCTTCTCCTTCACCTTTCCTGAACTCTGTTTCTTATCTTCCACCTTTTCTTCTCTGCTCGTCTTCTCCTCTTTCGTCTTCTTTTCCTCCTCCGCTGCCGCCACCGTCGTTGCCATCTTCGTCGCCACCGTCGTCGCCATCGTCGCCATCGTCCCTCCCATGATCGTCTTTACCTGAACCTTCGTTCCCTGTCCAGACGTTGCTTTCACAATCTTTCCGATGATTTTCCTCTCCTCCTTCTTCTCTTCATCTTTCTTCTCCTTCACGTCCTCGTCTTTCTTTCCGTCACTCTTCGTCTTGTCTTCCTTCTTCTGCCCGCTCTCCTTCTCCTTCGTCTTCAGGTCATCCGTAGTTTTACTCCTGTCCGTCTTCTTGTCCGGCTCCGTCTTTGTCCTCTGCTCATCCCTCTTCTTCTCCGCTGTTGTCTTTTGGACGGACGTCTTCCCCTCGTCACTTCCTGTCTGTCTGACCTCTGCGTCTCTCCTGCTGACGATTTTACCGACGACGGCTTTGACGTCAGACTTCCTGCCGACCACCTCGGCGGCGGTTGATTCTTTCAGGCTCTTCTTCTCTGTCGTCGTCGTCGTCGTCGTCCTCTGTGTTCTCGTCTTTTTAACCTCCAGGTTCTTGGTTTTCCTGGTTTAAGTGTTAAAAAGAACATGTGACAACTTCCTTTAACTCTTTACTTAATCCAAACGTGTGTTTGTGTTTCTTACTGTGAGCTCTTCATCATCTCCCTCCTCTTCGCTCCTCTCCCGCCCTTCAGCAGCCCTCTCAGAGACTTCAACATACTCTCCCTCTTGGCAGCCAGACGCCGCTGTCGCTGCACACAAAACAAAATATGTTTAAAAAAAATAATATTCCTGAAGCTTACAATCAGGGTTAATCTGTATTATTATTATTATCATTATTAGGGCTGTCTATCAATTACAATATTTAATTGCAATTAATCTCATGATTGTCTGCAGTTAATCGTGATTAATCTCACATGTTTTATCTGTTCAAGAAGAAGAAGAATAAGAAGAAGAAGAAGAAGAAGAAGAAGAAAGAAGAGAAACCTGTAGAAACAAAGCTTTACCTCCTTGTCCACAGAACTGCCTTCCTTCTCTCTCTCTGTTGCTTTCCTATCCTCCGTCATCTTCTCTTTCCTCGTCCCTTCTTTCTTTCCTTCCTCTCCAGCATCCTTTGTCTTCCTCTGTTCCTCCTTCTCCTCCCTCCTCCTCTTTGTTCCTCGGCTCAGTTCTCTAACGTCCCTCTTCGTTTTCGGCTGCTCCTCCTTTTCTCTCGTTCTTCTTCTTCCTTCGCTCTCCGACCTCGTGTCTCTCCTCGTCCTCTCCTCCTCCGTCACCTTCTTCTTCATCTCTTCTTTCTGCACCTCCTTCTCTTCCCTCTTTCCTCCTTTTCCCTCCTCTCCTTTCGCAACATCCCTCTTCGTTTTCAGCTGCTCCTCCTTTTCTGTCGTTCTTTTTCTTCCTTCGCTCTCAGACCTCGTTTCTCTCCTCGTCTTCTCCTGTCTCTTTCCTTCGCTGCCGTCTTGTTTTGTTTTCTTCTCTTCCTCCTTCCTCTCTGTTGCTTTTGCATCCTTCTCTTTTTCCATCTCTTCTTCCTGTCCAGCATCTTTCCTTTTCTTCTTCTGATCCTCTTTCTCTGCTCTCCTCGTCTTCGTCCCTTCGCTCTCTCCAGTTTTCTCCTCCTCCGTCACCTCCTTCTCTTCCCTCCTCCTCTTTGCTCCTCGGCTCACTTCTGGAACATCCTTCTTCGTTTTCAGCTGCTCTTCCTTCTCTTTCGTTCTTCTCCTTCCGTCGCTCTCAGACCTCGTTTCTCTACTCGTCCTCTCCTCCTCCGTCCCCTTCTTCTTCATCTCTTCTTTCTGCTGCTCCTTCTCTTCCCTCTTAGCTCCTCGGCCTTCCTCTCCTTTCGCCGTCACTTCTGCAACATCCTTCTTCGCTTTCAGCTGCTCCTCCTTTTCTCTCGTTCTTCTTCCTCCTTCGCTCTCCGACCTTGTTCCTCTCCTCGTCTTCTCCTCTTTCTCTCCTTCCCCAGCATCTTGTTTCTTCTGTCCATCATTCTCTGCTCTCCTCGTCTTCATCCCTCGGCCCTCTGCTGTCGTCACTTCTTTCTTTCCCTCATCCTGATTCGTTTTCTCCTTCACCTCCTCTCCATCCTTCTCGTCTCTCTTCCTCTTGACTCCTTGGCTCTCTGATGACTTCTTTACTTCCGTTGTCTCTTTCGTCGTTGCTTCTTTCTTTCCCTCCACACCTTCATCCTTCTTCTGTTTCTCCTCCTCTTCTTCTTCCTCCTTTCTTTTTGTTCCTTGGCTCTCTGGTGTCGTCTTCTCTTTCATCGTGACTTCTTTCTGTCCCTCACCGCCGTCCTGCTTTGTCTTCTTCTCTTCATCCCTCTTTCTCTCGACTCCTTGGCTGTCTGATGACTTCTTTTCTTCCTCCGTCTCCTCCTCGTCTTTCCGGACTCTCTCGTTCTTGGACACTTGTGTCGGAGCAGACTTTGGTTCTGTGGTCTTCAGTTTCTTGACTGTTTGAGAAGAAATACAACAGACAGTTTTACCGACTCAAACCTCGACTGGTGCACTTTTATAGAATCTATACTGAAGATAATGGATTATTAGCAGCAGGTGTGTGAGTTAGTTACCTGGAGCAGTCACAGCGGGACTGACAGAGGTCCTCTTCTTCTGCTGCTCGGCATCGACCTGACGAGAACAAAAACAAAAATTTGCTCAAATGTATGTATATTTTTATTATTGGAAATCAATTAACAACATAAAGAAAAACAGATATTGTCACGAAACCCTCACAGGTGCTGCATTACCGAACCCTCTCTTACCTCCTTCTCTGACGAAGCGGTGTTTTCACGACTCCCTCGTGCAGCCGCCCTTCTGCTTCGTGTGCTCGCAGGAGTCTCATCTGAAGTCGAAGCCTGTGAAGAAGTCGGTTTGGAGTCGGTCGTTTTCTCTGCAGCAGATCTTAACGAAGCTCTCGTCGGAGTTTTAGCCACAGCAGCGGCGGCAGTTTCCGTTTTACTTGGAGCTCTGCTCGGAGCATCTGGTGTGGTGTCGGGCTTCGCGGGGGCAGATTTACTGGCAGCAGATCGTGTGGGGGTACTTCTGAGTTTGTCAGTGGTTGGTTTATCTGCAGAAGTCGGTTTAGCAGGTGTAGCTTTAGTTGCAGGTGTAGCTTTAGCAGGTGTAGCTTTTGTAGGTGTAGCTTTTGCAGGTGTAGCTTTTGCAGCAGAAGTCGGCTGTGTGTTGATCTGTGCTGGTACCTGAGGACACAACAGAACAGAGAAGATCTATTAGAACCAAAACACTGGAACGGATATGACGTCACGTTACTCAGACTACAACAATAAAAGCGCTAACTTCCTTCTAACCTCCACAGCAATGCAAAGTGGGAAAGAGAGCAACATGTAGAGTGTAAATAAACAATATATAGACAATAAAGGTTATAAAGAAGGTGCTAAAAAACAATCTACACAATGCCAGATAAGCGTTTAGCTGCAGCGAGTTTAACATGTGTCTGTTGGCTTCGTGTTGTTGTGAGACACGCTGTGGATTAGTGGCTGAAGAGAGACGATGTCACCGACTTTGAGTTTACTCCCGACTCCAGGCGTGTTCTGGATCTCCCACATGCCCTCGTCGAAGCCTTTGATGCGGACGCCGCTGCCGTACTTCATCTTGTTACCGACGTAAGGAACGACGTTCTCCGGAGGGATGTAGCCGCTGAGGGAGGAGAAGAAGGAGGAACGAAAATTACATCACAGTTCAAACAACAGCGTCGACGGTGACGACGTGAACCGACGTACGTACATCTGATGGGTCCCGAAGAAGTAGACCGGGACTCGCTTCTTGTACCCGCTGTCCGACTTACAGACCTGAACACACACACACAAGTATTTCATTAACTGTCACAGCACGGAAACACACACTTTACAGTTTATAATGTGTGTGTGTGTGTGTGTGTGTGTGTGCGCTCACCCTGGCAGGCCAGTGGGGGAAGCCCTTCATCTTGGCGAACACCAGGTCTCCCTGTTTGAGCGGGTCGGGGGTTTTCTCCGGCATCCTGCTGCCTCGGAGCTCCACCACAGAGAAACAGCCTGAAACACACAACACAGACCTCGTTCAGTTTCATTCATGTTAGTTTCATTCATGGACCGGATTCACCCATGTGTACCCGGATTTATTTTATTTTGAAATTGATTTCTATATGGTTTTGACGGTATATATATTGTCATATTGCCCAGCCCTATTCTGTAGTTATATGGCAGTAATATTGTTAATATATTGCAGTAATACTAATAACATACAGCAGTAATGTTAATAAATTGCAGTAACACTGTTGATATACAGCAGTAGTGTTAAAATACTGTAGTTATATGTAATACTGTTGATATATACTGTAGTTGTAATACAGTAATGTTGATTATACTATAGTTATATGGCATTAATACTGATAATATACTGTAGTAATACTGTTAATATACTGCAGTAAAGTTAATATACAGTAGTTATACACCGTCAGATAAATGTAGTGGAATAAAAAGTACAATATTAACCTCTGAGGTAAAGCTTAGTGGAGTAGAAGCAGCAGAAAATACCTCGACTTGTACCTGAATAATGTACTTGGTTAGCTAAAGTTAGTTAACTAACTACCTTCCACCACTGTGAGCTCACAGTAACATTATCTGAGATCAACAACTGGTGTCTTAAAGGTGAAAACAGGTATTTAAAACCTCCTCTGAGCTGTTTGTGATGTTAGTGAAGAGAGAACTGTCACAGAGGCTACGTTCCAAATCGCATACTTTTTCATTTGACTTCTAGTACGTACTGCAGCTGCCCTTACAAAGTGCATACTACTGTTGCACGCAGTACACATACTACTTCCTCATAACATTGCACCTTGAACTTTGCCTTGCTCATGTATCCCCTGCACAGAGCACTGTGGGTCAGAGTAGACAGAAAAGCATGCTGGCTTGCATACTGCAAAATGTGACCCTGTGCAGTATAGGACATCCTGGTAGCTCTGGCATACTATGCATTTCACATACTATGCATTTCACATACTATGCATTGGGACATACTAAACCTTACTCTGGCATAATAAACAGTGTGGTAGTATGAGTATTGAACGCACAGTACGTACTAAAGGTGCAATGTTATGCATACTGCATGCAACACTACACAGCTGCAGTATGCACTAGAAGTCAAAAGAACAAGTATGCGCTTTGGAACGCAGCAGCAGCAGACTCAGCAGCAGCAGCAGCAGCAGACTCAGCAGCAGCAGCCTCAGCAGCAACAGCAGCAGACCAGCAGCAGCATTAGCAGCATTAGCAGCATTAGCTCCTCTCACTGTTTACTAATACAGGCATGCTAGCACCTCAGCTAACCTCAGCTAGCTCAGCTCGGTGTTCTCTGTATAACCGGGAGCTTACCGGAGACAGCAGCGCGGGTACTCACCGGAGACGGAGAGGCGGAGGTCTGGACGCGGAGCTGAACGCCTCGGGTCGACAGGAGGACTCTGTTAGTGTGCTAAGCTAAACTGAGCTAGGCTAGGCTAGGCTAGGCTTCCTCTTCTGGTCGCCATGTTGACCAAGCAGCTCGTGTCACGTGACGCTCAGCGCTTTCCCGCCTGTGGTTGGACTGTACCAACACGAAGAGCCGACTGTACCATTAGTTTGTAAGGAAAGGAAATGATGAATAAAAACAAAAAACAAAACCAACACATAAACAAATAAATAACAAGTCTGTTAAACAATTTGAATAATAAATAAATAATAGTTTCTCCTTCTTCTTCGTTGGAGTTTTATGGCTGTTGGTTAACGACTTTATGGCGCACTACCGCCACCTACTGGTCAGGAGTGTGGATCAGGAGTGTAATTAGATGCTCAAGAAATTGAAAAACATAAAAAAATAAAAATATAAAACTTAAAAATGAATAAAAACAAAGAAGTTTATATATATATTCCTTTATGTTTTTATTCATTTTTAAGTTTTATATATATTTTATATATATATATTTATATTTACATATACATATTTACATATATATAATTATTTTGTTGTTTATTTTAATGCAACATATTAAATCAACAAATAAATAAATAATGATATATAATATTATAGGTTCGGTTACCAAGCAGTAGAAAGTAACTAAAATTAGCCCATCAACATTAAAAAGATGTAAACAATAATATAATATATATATCATTCTGCATAATGAGTACTTTTACTTTTAGTACTTTAAGTATACTTTGATGCTGATACTTCTGTGCTTTTACTTCAGGAAGAGTCTGAAAGCATGACTTTTACTTGTAAGAGTATTTTTACACTGTGCTATTGCTACATAAAAGATCTGAATACTTCCTCCACCTCTGTAAAATACCACTCATTTTGTACACAAAAAAAAGAATACATATGTTACTGCCAAATGTACTTCAAAGAGTAGTAATACGTTTATTGATATACTGTATATATTTCCTTACTAACTTGATATTAGCTGGTTTTAAGTTAATGTCTTGTGAGTTAATAAAAATACAGAATTAAATGTCTTCAGGACCAGAGTATACAACTGGCATAAAACATAAAACATCTTACAATTAAAAGACCATGTTAATTTGACTAAATAGGCAAAAAAAAACACTGGCATGGTTTCTTTAAACTCCCTTTTTACATTTTAAGAACTATGATGTGTTGAATAAATTCAAACAAGATGCACATATTAAGAAAAAAACATTTTAATGTTAATACAAATACGTTTTTTCCACAAATGTACCCAACAGACGCCTGGGGCAGGTTATTGATTATTTTAAATACAATACTATACTTTTATTGATTTGAAAAGTTATTTTTCCCGTTTACCAAAAAAGTTCTTGAATGTTTTCAGCAGCCGAACAAAAACTTTGCTTAAATAAAAAACTAAACGTTGATATAAATCAGAAACTACCTGATCAAAGAATCAATAAGATTATCAGACCAGATATTTATAACAGCTTTTGGTACTTTACAGTTTAAGGTTATGGACACATTTGGTCTGCCATACCACTACATAGTTATTATTACGAAGTGAAGAAGTGAACGAAGTCACCATGATGTCCCCCACTGGTTTGCGGACTACGGTTTTGAAGCCTTGAGTTTGGCATTTTGGCCGTCGCCATCTTGGTTTCGCCCATCGCCATCTTGGTTTCGGCCATCTCCATCGTGGTTTTAAGTAGATTTTAGTTTTAGTTTTTTCTTTTGTTGGTTTTCTTGGCGTTATCCAAGTTTTTCTATGTAGGTTCATCAGTTTATAGGGCGCGTTCCAGGATCCAGCGAGTTGGGGGTTTTCATAAAGAGATTGATGGAGGCTCTTTCGGGTTCCTTAATGAGTTTCCACTAAGATCCTTTAGGAAATGAAGCATAGCTTCTAGTGCTCTGAAAGCTTAGAGTTCGTCTGTTTTTAGCATAGACTGTATATAAGAAGTGGACGTAGTCACCGTGACCTCACCCATCCCCTGCTTTATGGTCTATTTGACTCTAAATGGGACCATAATTTACTAAATGAACATCATGCTGTACTGAAGAAGACTTGAAACTAGAGATTGAGACCATAAACTCATGTTTACAATGTTTACTGAGGTAATAAATCAAGAGAGAAGTAGGCTCATTGACTTCTATAGAACCAGAGGAGTTGCCCCCTGCTGGCTGCTAGACAGAATGCACGTTTAACGCTCTTCAGCGTCGGCTTCACTTTACGACCCGGAGGTTGTCCACTGAATGAATATTTCTGAATGAAAGTGTTTAATCTTCTGGGATGTTCACTCTTCATCCCACCACATACTTGTGTCACGTCTCTTTGTAAACTCAGAGTCAGCGATGGAGGTTTGTGTCTCGGTCTTAGTCGTCTTTAAAACGAGATCAGAGGTTCAGTTCCTGTTAATGTCCTCCACGTAGTGAACCTACTCCAAACTCTGTGAGGCACTCTGGCTGAGCTGTAGCACAGTAACAACACATTTCAAACATGAAACCAGGGACAGCTGCTTTTTAATCGCTACCACTGTCGCTGTCATCCTCCTCCTCTTCCTCCTCCTCTTCCTCCTCCTCCTTCTTTTCCGTTTCCTCTACAAGTCCTGCGAAGAAGTCGTTGTCTCCGTGGGCTTTCTTGGTGAGAGACTTCATCCGTCCGTCTTTCTTCTTCCTCTTGCGGTACTCGTTGACAGTCGCGCTGGGTAGACCGGAGATGTCCCAGAACTTGATGAGCTGGTCGTGGGCGCTGCTGACCAGGAAGCGGGAGTCCCAGGACTTGGCGAGCTCTTCGATGGGCTCGCCGACGTGCTGCCCGATGCAGCCGATGACCCGGTTGGGGAGCAGGTTGACGGCTCTGATGGAAGACAGACAGAACTACTTACTATTAGGAACATCAGCTTGGACCATTTGAAGACCAGGTTAGAACACCAGAAGACCATTTTAGAGCATCAAGAAACCAGCGTAGAGTATCGCCATGGTAACCCAACTCACCGTATGTACCCGTCCATGGAGGCGGTGCACATGATGTTGTCGGTGATGGGGGCGATGCACTCCACCGACTCGGCCTTGAGGGCGAAGCGGTCGCTGGTGGCTCCGAAGCCGTTCCAGTTGAAGATGTAGATGGTCCCCTCGCTGGAGCCGCAGACCACCTTCTTGCCGCGCTTCATCAGCGCCACCGAGGTCAGATCGCCACTCTGGACCTCCGACAGCAGCTCGAACCGCCGCCTCTTGATGTTGAAGACGCCCATGGTGCCGTCACCGCTGTATGAGATCAAATCAGAGCTCCGGTTAGAGCGGAGCATTCTGAACAGGATGCTCCGACATGCAGGGTGTGAAAGACGCCCGCTGTACTAAAAACATTTAACGGCTCCGTCTGCAGGTTCATTTTCATCCTGTGTCAATGATCCGCCATGATTGTGATGTTAGAATGACCTGGCAGTGAGGAGGATCCTCTTGGCCTGGTCCACAGCGATGTCACTGATGTAATCCTCGTGTTGTTTCATATCCATGATGGCCGTCCCCTTCCTCATGTCCCACACCTTCAGAAAAACAACATAAAGTTACAGCTTGGGGTCGGACCATTGGGACCATCACTGCAAGTCAATGTGAACCATGACCATACACGACTCAACCATCAACAGACCAGCAGGGACCATTTAGACCATTAAAACCATCAAAAGATCCTCTTAGACTATTTAAAGACCATCAAGAGACCACCCCAGACCATAAACAGGACCATAACAGACCATCTAATAGTACAAAGACACAAGGTTGGATCATCAAAATATTAAACTGGACCATCAAAAGACCATTTGGGCCGTCTTATAGCATTATGGAACCAGTTTAGCCATTCAAATGTGAGACTGGCTAAACTGGTTCCATAATGCTATAACATGTCCTCTAATGGTCTGTCAATAGTCCATTCAAATATAAGACTGGACCATTATAAGACCATTTGGGGACATTTTACAGCATTATGGAACCAGTTTAGCCCATCAAATGTGAGACTGGACCACTAAAAGACCAGCTTGACAGAGTAAGACTTCCTGTCCAGACCTTGAGTGTCCCCCCGTCGTCCCCGGTCGCCAGGATGTCCTGGTCCACCAGCAGCAGACTGTTGATGGGCGCCTCGTGCGCCCCTCGGATCCGGGTCACCAGCTGTCCCCGCTCTGCGTCCAGCAGGTGGACAGACTTGTCCTTGGAGACGCTGTAGAGCTTCAGTCCGTCCTCTGAGAAGCGCACCTGGCGGCAGGACTTCAGGTGGTGTCCCGAGGACCACAGCTCCCGGTTCCCCCCCTCCAAGCACGAGTACGAGTACGCGTACACGTCCCCGTCCATGTCCCCGCACACCAGGATGTCCCTGCTCGGGTGGAGGGACACCGTCATGGCGGTGGCCTCCAGGCGGATGTCCTCCGGGGTGTCTCTGAGCTTCGGCTCCTCTGTATCCTCCTCCTGGTCCTCCTCCTGGTCCTCATCCTGGTCCTCCGGCTCTGAGTCTGGTGTCTCTGGGTCTCTGGGTGTCTCTGAAGGTCCTGGTTGGTCCGGTTCTGGAGGTTCTGGAGGCTCTGGGGGCTCTGGAGGTTCTGGATGTTGTGTCTCTGAGGACGAGATGTCAACAACGTGCTCTGCGGGCTCCGCCATGCTGGTTGTGTTCTTCTTCTTCTACGCTGAATAAAGAGGCAGAGTTACCAGCGTTACCAGGCAACAATACCGCCCTCTACTGCAGCTCCACCGCAGCACAGCCTTAATAACAATCATCCATAAATACATACATAAATACATTAACAAATTAATAAATAAATAAAAAAATATATTTTTTTGTTTAATATATAAATAAATAAATATATATATATTTTTGTTAAATATATAAATATATATAAATAAATCTTTATATAAATAAATAGATACATAAATAAATTAATAAATTAATACATACATAAATAAATGAATAAATAAATAATTAAATAAATAATAAATAAAAAAATTATACAAAATAAATACGCTAAATAACGGTAGCGTTACCCGGGGCAACAGACCATACCGCCCTCTACTGCAGCTCCACCACAGCACACCCTTATTACAATCATAGATAGATAAATAAAATAAATAAATAAATAAATGTACAAATGAATAAATAAATAAATAAATAAATAAATGAATGAATGAATAAATAAATATATAAATAGATGAATAGATAGATAGATGGATGGATGGATGGATGGATGGATGGATGGATGGATGGATAGATAGATAGATAGATAGATAGATAGATAGATAGATAGATAGATAGATAAATAGATAGATAGATAGATAGATAGATAGATAGATAAATAGATTAATAAATAAATAAATAGATGAATAGATAAATAGATACATAAATAAATAAATAAATAGATGAATAGATAAATAAATAAATAAATTTGAATTTATGTTTCAAATAGAAAATAAATGCAAAAAAATAAATGAACAAAACTTAAATGCAAAAATAAATGCATTTTTAAATACATTTATTTTTTTATTTTTTTATTTTTTATTTATTTATTTATTGCATTTATTTTTTGCATTTATATTTTCTTTCTTTCTTTCTTTCTGTCTTTCTTCTTGCATTATTTTTATTAAACAAATGCAAAATAAAAAAATAAATAAAATTGGAAATAAAAGGGAAAATTAAACAGAAGAGTAAATAAATAAAAAAGGGAATTGATACAAAGATAAATAAATAAAGAAGCAAATTAATACAGAAATGTATGTCACATTTCAGCAATGAATTAATGGCTACATTTATTTTTAATATTATTTATTGTTATTATTTATTTTATAATCTATTTTTTCTACATTTAATGACATATTTATTTATTTATTTATCGAGTCATGTACTTATTTATTGAGTCATTTATTTATTTATTGAGTCACTTATTGATGTATTTATCCATCGAGTTATTTATTTATCAAGTCATTCATTTTTTTATCGAGTCATTTATTTATTTATTTATCGAGTCATGTATGTATTTATTTATTTATTCATTTATTTATCGAGTCATGTATGTATTTATTTATTTATTTATCGACTCATGTATGTATTTATTTTTTTAATTTATCGAGTCATGTATGTATTTATTTATTTATTTATTTATCGAGTCATGTATGTATTTATTTATTTATTTATTTATCGAGTCATGTATGTATTTATTTATTTATTTATTTATTTATCGACTCATGTATGTATTTTTTTTTTATTTATCGAGTCATGTATGTATTTATTTTTTGTATTTATCGACTCATGTATGTATTTTTTTTTTTTTATTTATCGAGTCATGTATGTATTTATTTATTTATTTATCGAGTCATGTATGTATTTATTTATTTATTTATCGAGTCATGTATGTATTTATTTATTTATTTAAATAAGTATGTCTGGGGGGGCGGAGAACAGGAAGCAGAGGAGGAGGAAGAGGAGGAGGTGTGTTTTCATAGAGAGAGAGAGAGAGGAGGTGAACCGAGGATCTGCGTCCAGAAGCCACAGCTACCGACCGACTGACAGACAGAGAGCAGAGGACGCACCGGGACATGACCGGAGGATAACCGGGAGATAACCGGGAGGATCCAGGAAGAGGAACCGAGGACACATCTGTTGCAGCAGGAGGAAGAGGAGGAAGAGGAGGAGGAAGGTGTGTGACACACAGAATGGATCTACTGCTGTGAGCAGCTGCGGACCTGAAGGAGGACACCCACCGGACAGACAGACCGACAGACCGACATGGCCCACGTAGGCAACGGAGCGACCGGAGAGGACGAGGTGGGACTCATTACTGCCTTATTGCCTCCTATAGGAGAATATATATATGTATATATATATACATATTTACATATACTCCTATAATACTCCTATAGTCATCATTACCTCCTATAGGGTATATATCTGTATATATATACTACTATAGTCATCATTACCTCCTATAGGGTATATATCTGTATATATATACTCCTATAGTCATCATTACCTCCTATAGGGTTTATATCTGTATACATATACTCCTATAATACTCCTATAGTCATCATTACCTCCTATAGGGTATATATATATATACATATACTCCTATAATACTCCTATAGTCATCATTACCTCCTATAGGGTATATATATATATACATATACTCCTATAATACTCCTATATTGAAATACTAATATTCCTAAACTACATATAGTAGTATAGTCTAATGTATTCTCTGTAGTATTATAGTGTGTATTTGTATATAGAGTATATAGCGTGTCTATCTGATATATAGAGTATATAGCGTGTCTATCTGATATATAGAGTATAGCGTGTCTATCTGATATATAGAGTATATAGAGTATATAGAGTGTCTATCTGATATATAGAGTATATAGAGTATATAGAGTGTCTATCTGATATAGAGTATATAGCGTGTCTATCTGATATAGAGTATATAGCGTGTCTATCTGATATATAGAGTATAGCGTCTCTATCTGATATATAGAGTATATAGAGTATATAGAGTGTCTATCTGATATATAGAGTATATAGAGTATATAGAGTATATAGCGTGTCTATCTGATAGAGAGTATATAGCATGTATATCTGATATATAGAGTATATAGCGGGTATAGAGTATATAGCGTGTCTATCTGATATAGAGTATATAGCGTGTCTATCTGATATATAGAGTATAGCGTGTCTATCTGATATATAGAGTATATAGAGTATATAGCGTGTCTATCTGATATATAGAGTATATAGAGTATATAGCGTCTCTATCTGATATATAGAGTATATAGAGTATAGCGTGTCTATCTGATATATAGAGTATATAGAGTATAGCGTGTCTATCTGATATATAGAGTATATAGAGTATATAGCGTGTCTATCTGATATATAGAGTATATAGAGTATATAGCGTGTCTATCTGATATATAGAGTATATAGAGTATATAGCGGGTATAGAGTATATAGCGTCTCTATCTGATAGAGAGTATAGCGTGTCTATCTGATATATAGAGTATATAGAGTATATAGCGTGTCTATCTGATATAGAGTATATAGCGTGTCTATCTGATATAGAGTATATAGCGTGTCTATCTGATATATAGAGTATAGCGTCTCTATCTGATATATAGAGTATATAGAGTATATAGCGTGTCTATCTGATATAGAGTATATAGCGTGTCTATCTGATATATAGAGTATAGCGTCTCTATCTGATATATAGAGTATATAGAGTATATAGCGTCTCTATCTGATATATAGAGTATATAGCGTCTCTATCTGATATATAGAGTATATAGAGTATATAGCGTGTCTATCTGATATATAGAGTATATAGAGTATATAGCGGGTATAGAGTATATAGCGTCTCTATCTGATAGAGAGTATAGCGTGTCTATCTGGATGTTATCAGCCTGTCGTGGTGATTCTGTGATAGCGTTTCCATGGCGACGCTCCTGTGTTTGTGTTCCCGTGTTGACCGAAGCTGTTTTATATCTACTGTCCACAGTACTTTATGATACCACCATAGTACTACAGTCTTTCTACGCTCATCTGTGACTATTACAGTATATATATATATTTCCTTAAAAGTTTATAGTGACCATCGTTATATAATCCTACTTCTACTAGTTAGTGTCTCCGCTGTGTCACGTTGAGACTTCTGTTCGTATTTCATTGGACGTACTGTATTTATACATCAACAACTTTAATGATAATATACAACCTGTTTATTCTACGTACACGGAGCTGGATGATCTCACCTACAGTTTATTACAGACATCACATGTTTCATTTACAGAGTATTTCAGTACTGACACACAGTGTATAAAACATGTACAGAGTATTTATTTAAAACGGAAACAATAAAATAACAACAATAAAACTGCTAATGACAATAATTACAACAAATTAGTCAGAAATTGAACAAAAATAAAAAAAGCAAAATACAACTAAAACATAAACAAATAAATAAATAAATCAACAACAATAAAACTGCTAATGAAAATAATAGAAACAAATAAGTCAACAAATTGGACAAAAAAAGAAAAACATGCAAACTACAATTAAATAAAATAAAATAAATCAACAAAAATAAAACTACTAATGACAACAAGAACAAGTACTCACACCTGTAAGGTAAGGTGGGTCTGGTTCTGGTTCTGGTGCAGGGAGCTATTGGACTGTAGGTGGTTCTGGCTCTGGTTCTGGTTCTGGTGCAGCTGGTTGTTGTTGTCGTGTATCTGCAGTGTGAGGTGATCCTATCAGCTGTCTCTCTCTCTCTGTGGGTTTTTATGTAAATGACTGATCTGATTTCAACAACAAGCTGCAGCCTCCTGAACAACCAACAGGAAGCTGGATCAGAACATGAGGCTCAAACCTCAGCGTAGTTGTTCTGATCCTAAAGGGGCTCTGGAGAAGAGGATCCTAAAGGGGTTCTGGAGAAGAGGATCTTAAAGGGGGTTCTAGAGAAGAGGATCTTAAAGGGGTTCTAGAGAAGAGGATCTTAAAGGGGGTTCTAGAGAAGAGGATCTTAAAAGGGTTCTAGAGAAGAGGATCTTAAAGGGGTTCTGGAGAAGAGGATCTTAAAGGGGTTCTAGAGAAGAGGATCTTAAAGGGGGTTCTAGAGAAGAGGATCTTAAAGGGGTTCTAGAGAAGAGGATCTTAAAGGGGTTCTAGAGAAGAGGATCTTAAAGGGGTTCTAGAGAAGAGGATCTTAAAGGGGTTCTAGAGATGGGTCATTGGGTTCAGTTGATCTTTAAAAGGGATTCAGGGGCACTTGAAGGAGATCCACAGACCTCTATGGAGGTGGATCTGTCCACAGCCTTTAAATAGAGTTTTATATTTTTTATGTTTTAGTCGTCTCCATCTTGTTTTTTTGCAACCAGGAGGTTTCAGAGATCCTTTGTTGGTGTCTTTGGGCTTTCTACTACTATAATACGGTGTTCTAGGTCTTCAGGAGGGTCCACAAACCTTTTCATAGACTTTAGGTGTCTCTGAGTGTGTACCACAGATTATGGAGATGGTCTAAACAGTAGAGTTGTAGAGCTCCGTGATGTTTCAGATGTCTTTAAAGAGATTGTAAATGGGTTCTAGAGGTGCTTCGGCGGATTCAATGGATCAGTATGTTTTCTAGAGGTCTGAGAGATCTTTGGATCTGTTTTGGGGGGCTAAAGGGGTTTTAAGAACCTGCTGGGGGTTTCAACCAGTGCATGAAGCGATGACATGACGGGGTTCCAGATGACCTCTTTAGGAAAGGTCTGAATAACGAGTGGGGGGTGTTTCTTGGTATCTTTCTCCCCTGCCAACATCCAGGTGGATGATGTGGTCTGGGTCCGGGTGTCGAGGCCGTCCCGCGTCATACCTCACCAGCCTCTTCTCCTCATGTGAGCTCACAGGCGCTCCTCTGTCAGCCTCCAGACTAACTCATCCCATTACGGAGGAATTCAGCTGACTTGGGTTGAGCTGTGAGGAATGTGTGACGAGCCGTGTTTATAAAAGACTTAAACACAGTGGAAGGTTATCGTCCGACCTCACTGCTCAGCAACGCAACAATACATAACACAAACACGTTTCACCACGTCTGGCCGGCCCTTCCTGCTGAGACACAGTCAGCTGTCCACAGTGGGCAACAGTGTTTGACCTCTTTTCTTTTGTCCTGTCAATCAAGGACCTGAAAACCTCCAGGTATGAGTGGAATGTAAATAACACCATGATGATTAATATCTATCCGCTCACCATCTTAACTATGAGGATTCATTATTCAGTATTTAACTACTGAGTCGTTGTGTAAATACAGATTACAGCTCACAGCTACAGATATTGGACGAAGGTTGAGCTGGTTTCAGGAAGTATCCGGGTTCTCTAGGAAGGATCCAGAGTTTTCTGAGGACATTTCAGCGTTCTAAGTAGTTTCATTTAGTTCAGTGGGTTTCTGGGCATGCTCCCGGATCCAGGTTCTTAGAGTGCCTTCACCAGCTCTCATAGTCCATTTGGCTCGAATGAATCAGAGTGAAAATGATGCTGTTGGTTCGTTTCATCGTGCACAAATTAAAGCGGACCAAATAAAGCTGAGGGGGCGTGCAGGATACGAAGGAGAGAATTTATCTTTTTCGTCCCAAGAACTGCCACTTCTCTGCAGGGAATGGCAGACTTTGATCTCCTGTGTGCACGGATCCCGTCTTCCTCCAGTTCATCTCCAGTGACTTTATGAACGTCACTATGTTTGTGGACTTTATTTATAATAATCTGTATGTTCTCTTCAGCCCAGATGTCAATCAAACATCAGTCAGGGCAGAACAGCGTTTTGGTTCGCTTGGAAACCGAGACCGGCGGACCGGTGGTCTTGGTCCAGTTGTTTTGGTACGATTACTGCGTTCACAAGCGCCCAAAGGAACCGCACCAGAGTGCCATTAAAACGGACTGAATATTGGCTCAGTGAAAGTGCTCTTAGAGATTCTTTGGGATTGCTTCATGAGTTTCCACTCTTAGGAAATGAGGAATAGCTTAGTTTTAGTGCTCTGACAGCCTGAAGCTTTTCTGTTTTTAGGATCATTTTTAGACATTTAGTTTCAAAATGTAATTATGTTAAATCAAAACAACCTTTGTGTTGTAGAAATTTTGCAGAAGCAACAAGTACGTAACAGCAACATACAGATTAAGAGACACATCATAACTCATTTTAATCCCAAGGTCATGATGTGTAAACCTCTCAGCTTCTGGTCGTGGGTAAATGTCATGTTTTAACTTCCATCTGGAGATGTGCTGAGAAAGCAAAGTTTGAATCGGACAATGCTGCGTTATTTAACTCACAAGCAGCTAATGAGTAGAATCATATCATACGTACATACGGCCTCTCAGGTGATGAATGCAGACCGCTGTGTGACCGGCTGATTTAGCAGAATGTGATTATTAAGAACACACAAGGAGACCTCTGTCTGTTCTCTCACCAGCAAGACTCCCGGCGCTTCCTATTTCCTCTGACGGGGTCAAAGGTCAAGGCCACACCCCCCTGGCATCAAGTAAAGAGTGACACAGAAGAACGTAGTTCCACTGGACCGGTTAAAGGTTGAGGTTCTCTTGAGGGTTGAGGGAGCTCCAGGGACTCTTGAGGAGGTTTCACAGGTCATTGATACGGTTCTGGGGAACACGTGTCCAGACCAGGAAGAAGGTTCTGGTGATCTTTGAGAAGGTTCTAGTGATCTTTGAGAAGGTTCTGGTGATCTTTAAGAAGGTTCTGGTGATCTTTGAGAAGGTTCTAGTGATCTTTGAGAAGGTTCTGGTGATCTTTAAGAAGGTTCTAGTGATCTTTGAGAAGGTTCTGGTGATCTTTAAGAAGGTTCTAGTGATCTTTGAGAAGGTTCTAGTGATCTTTGAGAAGGTTCTGGTGATCTTTGAGAATGTTCTGGTGATCTTTAAGAAGGTTCTAGTGATCTTTGAGAAGGTTCTAGTGATCTTTGAGAAGGTTCTGGTGATCTTTGAGAAGGTTCTAGTGATCTTTGAGAAGGTTCCAGATTGTGTGACGGGTGTTGAAATGGTGCTTGAGAAAGCTTTTAGGGGCTGTAGTGCAGCTTCTTATGGTCTTGGAAGTCCTGATAAGATCACTGAAATATATTAAAATAGTTATTGAGGGCTTTCCAGGTTTTGTTTGGAGTGTTCTAGGAATCTTTGAGGTTTTTGAGGAGGTTCAACAGGTCAGTGAAGGGGTTCTGTAGATTCCTGTGGAGGTTCAATATGTTATAGAGTGGGTTCCACGGGTCCCTTAAAAGTTTTATTGGTCGTTGAGGGGTTTCTGGGTTGTTATGAGGGGGTTTTACAATCCATTTGGTGGTTCTGCAGATTCATCTGGAGGTTGGAAGTCCCAGAATGGGTTCTAAGGGTCTTAAATGTGTGTTTGTGAGAACTGAAAGTGTTCTAGAGGTCCTT
This sequence comes from Sebastes fasciatus, assembly GCF_043250625.1. NCBI lineage: Eukaryota > Metazoa > Chordata > Actinopteri > Perciformes > Sebastidae > Sebastes > Sebastes fasciatus. The sequence goes on from NC_133816.1 coordinate 25,279,027, forward strand.
CTGTGGGTACCAGGAAGTGTTGTGGGTCTTGTCTTGGAGAAGGTTTCACTGGTCCCTTCTGAAGAGTTTTTCGTGGAACCTTGTTGAAGGTTTGACGGGTTATGGAGGGGGTTCTAAAGGATCTTGAAGTTCACTCAAAGTTTTCCAGGCGTCCGCCGCCGTCTCAGACATCTAACATGTTAGCAGCCGTGTGCGGGCAGTCCGGGCTGTGTGGGTTGTTGCAGCTGTGGTAGTGGGCCAATCACACGTCACAATAAATCGAAGAACGCTCGTTGTGATTGGCTGCAAGCGAAACAGTCAACAGGCACAAAAAGGGTTGGTTGGGTTGGTTGCAGGTATTGTTTGACCGGAGAAGGTTTGATACTACTTGGTACCTTAAAGGTGTGGAGAACCGATACCCAGCCCTACTCCTGAGGGGCATTTGTCGTCCCTAAGGGGGTTTTACAGGACAGCGAGGGCGTTCTGGGGGTTCTCCGGGAGTTTCCGATCCTCCCTGAGAGTTGTTGGTTGGTTTGTTTATGTTGAAGTGTGTCTGTAATAGGACACAGTGTGTAGGTCTTGACTAATTGATTAGAAAGCTGCTGCTGTCACAAGAGAAGCTTCTCTGACGTTGACCTCTACTTGTGTGTAATGTCATACAGCGGTGTAGCTTTCTCCACATCTCCTGTTATATCCACTGAAAAACACCAGAAAACACCAGAAAGTCCGTCATAAACTCAGGTCACAACAATATTTCACTTTAAATTCACAGTCAGAAGAGACATGTGAAAATGAAACATAAAGTCCTTTCTTCAATACTTTTTTCATTCAGTCTATTTTTTTATATCTTGTTTTTTATTGTTTACTTGCTTATTTATTAGATCTTGTTTTGTTTTTTGCCTCTTGTTGTTTGCTCTGTCCCCCTTTGCTGCTGTAATCCTGCAAATGTCCCCTCTGTGGGACTAATAAAGGATTATCGTATCTTATATCTTATTGTATCCTATTGTATCTTATTGTATTGTATCGTATCATATCTTATGGTATCATATCGTTTCTTATGTTATTGTATCGTATCTTGTGTTATTGTATCGTATTGTATCGTATGTTATTGTATCATATTGTATCTTATGTTATTGTATCATATTGTATCTTATGTTATCGTATCGTATGTTATTGTATCGTATTGTGTCGTATCTTATTGTATCGTATCATATCATATTGTATTGTATGGTATTGTATCATATTGTATCTTATTGTATCTTATTGTATCATATCTTATGTTATTGAATCTTATCTTATCATATTGTATGTTATCTTATGTTATGGTTTCGTATCGTACATTTTAACGATAATACTTACATACTTTTACTTTAGTACTTCCTCCACCACTCGTTAGGTAGATTTTTACTTATTATAATTTATTAAAAACATCTTGTGAAACTCGTCGATGCTGCAAATCTTCACCCGTCGTGCCACTTCTAACAGTCTATTGTGTTGTGAGTTAATGTGCTGGACTGGTTGAACAGCATTTATCTATAATAACACACACACACACACACACACACACACACACATAGCGGGAGCTCATGACGTTTACTTCTGTAGAAAGCTGTGAATGTTTCAAACCAACAAAACCAGTGAGAGAGTGTGAGGCGATGTCAGAGAGAGCATCTGTTTGTACAGGAGAAGAGAGAGAGAGAGAGTTAACAGTGTGAAGAGAGAGGACGAGTGTGAGAGCGGCGAGCATCTGTTTGGATTCACACACACACATTTGTTTTTCCATCTTTTCTTTCTACATCAGTTTTTGTCTTGTTCTTAAAGAACAGGACTCCTTAAACACTAATGATTGGGTCAGATCTCTGAGAGTTATTGATCTGTTGAGTCGCAGCGTCACTCTGAGTCTCACTTCTTCAGATAATCAGTAGTTCAGATGTGACTCTTTTTTACTGATGCCTCTTGTTGTTTGAACTGTCCCCTCTGTGGGACTAATAAAGGATTATCTATCTTATCTTATCTTATATTGTCTTATCGCATCGTATCGTATCTTATTTTTCGTAACTTATCTTATCTTATCTTATCTTATTGTATTGTATCTTATTTTATCTTGTCGTATCACATCGCATCGCATCTTATCGTATCTTATCTTTTTGCATCGTATCTTATCGTAACTTATCTTTTTGCACCTTATCTTATCTTATCTTTTTGCATCGTATCTTATCGTAACTTATCTTTTTGCACCTTATCTTATCTTATCTTTTTGCATCTTATCTTATCTTATCTTAGCGTATCTTATCTTTTCGCATCGTATCTTATCTTATCGTGTTGTATCTTTTTGCATCTTATCTTATCGTATCGTATCACATAGCATCGTATCGTTTCGTATCTTATCGTACCTTATCTTTCCGCATTGTATCGTATCGTATCTTATCTTATTGTATCTTATCGTATCGTATCTTATCTTTTTGCATCTTATCTTATCTTATCTTAGCGTATCTTATCTTTTCGCATCGTATCTTATCGTGTTGTATCTTTTTGCATCTTATCTTATCGTATTGTATCGCATAGCATCGTATCGTTTCATATCTTATTGTAACTTATCTTATCTTATTGTATCGTACCGTATCTTATCGTATCTTATCGGGGGGGGTGGGCGTCGGATCAGAAATAGCTGATATGTGTTGTTGTGGAGGGCGCTGACCAACAGGAGCCTGGTGGACACGGTCTGAACATGGCAACCTTCACCTCCACATCATACAGGAATAAATCATCCTGTTTAGAATACACATGTTTGCCTCGGTGGACAGTTAAGAGTTAAAGTGGGTCACAGTGTGGAGGAAGCCTGGTCGTCTCTGTGGACAGGGAGTTAAAGTGGGTCACAGTGTGGAGGAGGCCTGGTCGTCTCTGTGGATGTGACCACAGCGGGTCGATAGCTGCTGTATGCTGGAACAGCTCCTCTGAATGTGACTGCAGCTGCACGCTCTTATGTAAGCAGCCACTGGGATGCTATTATTAGCTGCTACTGAGGCTCCAGAGACTCTGTGTGTGTGTGTGTGTGTGTGTGTGTGTGTGTGTGTGTGTGTGTGTATACATGTGTGTGTACGTGTGTGAAATCAATGCTGTTACTTTCAAGCTCTCATGTCGATGCATAAATAGAAACTGCGTTGGGTTATAGTCTCTTCTGAGGACTGTGAGTGTCTGGTTATGAAATATGATGCACATGAAGCTGAAACTCTGTGAACGGCCACAGTGTGACCTCCAGCTGAACGCCTTCGAAATCAGATATAAATCAGTCTGAACCAATCAGCAGCCTCCACATCTGTCTGCAGCTGCAGTTCCTCTAACGGCCACGAGGAGGTGTTCACCACAACACCGACTGTAAATTAAAATTATACACTTTAGTTGTTTTTAATAGATGTTATTCTGTGCACAATGATAGAATGTGATGATGCTCAGGGTAACCGTCATGGCCAAAGGCTCCATTGTGTGCCCATAGCCTCCTGTAGTGGATATCAGGAGTATTTTAGAGCCAGATTCCCTTTCAAGAGGTAGAAAACCCCATTTGGCACACTTTGGGTATCCCAGTGGTCCAGACGGAGAGTCCTCCTGGTCCTATCCTGACTAAAACCTTTATAGAATCTATGTGCTTTGTGTTATTTATATCTGCGTTGGCACAGTTGTAGTCGGTGAGTTGCTGAATGAATTCAGTGGCGTCTCTATGCACGGCATCATTGCTATAATGGTGTTATCCACTGTCTGATCTAGACAACATTACAAGACTAAAACAGCTCTGTTGTGGGTCTCAGAGGGTTAATATAGTCTGGAACAACCCTCTAACCAGACTGTTTCTGTGGTTCTCAGGACTGCTTCGAAGATGCTTACGACCGAATACCTGCGTGAGTACACACACACACACACACACACACACACACACCAGTCTGAGGTGTCTGAGTCGTTTCCTGTCAGCTTCCTGTTTCTTTCTGTTGCTTTCACTTTTACTCACTTCCTGTGTTGACTGGTGGATATACCTCTCTGTGTGTGTGTGCGTGTGCGTGTGCGCGTGCGCGTGCGCGTGTGCGTGTGCAGGTCGAGTCACATGGACCTGCAGACAGCCATCCAGGAGACTCAGTGTGCTCTCAATCTGGTCCTCAACGACAAGTTCTCTGAAGCCCTGGACCTCCTCAAACCATGGTAACCACGGCAACGAGCATCATGCAATACACACTGTGGTGTATTAGTGTATAATGTAAGAGCAAAATTTAAGGGATTGTTGTCGCCCGTGTGTGTGTGTGTGTGTGTGTGTGTGTGTGTGTGTGTGTGTGTGTGTGTGTGTGTGTGTGTGTGTGTGTGTGTGTGTGTGTGTGTGTGTGTGTGTGTGTGTGTGTGTGTGTAGGTGGAAGGACAGCATGTACCACGCTTTGGGTTACAGCAGCATCCTGGTGATGCAGGCGACGATGACCTTCGAACACAGAGACATTCAGGCTGCCATGACGACCATCAAGGAGGCGTTACAGACCTGCCAGAGGTGAGACAGACAGAAGGCAAATCACACAGAAATGTCTAAATTATTATATACCTTTATTTAATCATTTATTATTTAAATTATTATTCACCTTTACCTGTCTTTAATATTTTTTTATTATTTATTTTTAATTGTTTTATTATTATTCAAATTATTATTAATCTTAAATGACATGTCTTTAATATTTTTTGTTCATTTATTATTTATTTATTTATTTATATTATTATTTATTATTGTTATTGAAATTATTATTTACCTTAAGTTGTCTTTCATTTTTATTTATTTATTATTTAAATTATTATTTTTGTATAGCATTATTATGATTTATTTATTGAAATTATTATTTACCTTAAGCTGTGTTTAATTTTTATTTATTTGTTCATTTATATTATTATTTATTTATTATTATTCAAATTAGTATTTACCTTAAATTACCTGTCTTTAATTTTTATTCATTTATTTATTTATTATTATTTAAATTATAATTTTTCAATAGCATCATAAATTAAAATCATAAATTTTTATCTGCCTCCAAACTGAAGCTGCTGTTGGAAGATTGTCGCTGTCTGTGTTGAACAACATTGCAGATAATAACTGTGGGTATTTTATTATTACTTTAATAGATACGTGACCAGATAACGGGAATGTGTTTTGTGTGTTTCTGCAGGTTCAGGAAGAAGAACTCGGTGGTCGGGTCTCTGTCCAGTCTGATCAGCAAACAGTCCAACCTGCAGGAAGGTACGTCAGCACATGTCCCGCCCCCCCCCCCCACCCCCACACACAGTTTGATTGACAGGTGAGGTGTGCAGGATGTCACTGACTGTGTTTGTGTGTTTTCAGAGGAGATGCATGCAGAGATCTGCTACGCTGAGTGTCTGCTGCAGAAAGCCACGCTGACGTTTGTCCAGGTAAGGACTGCAGTCTATTTATTTAATTGTTTATTTGTTTATTTATTATTATTATTATTAAAATTATTATTTACCTTAAATTACCTGTCTCCAATATTTATTTGTTTATTAATTTATTTATTTAAATTATTATTTACCTTAAATTACCTGTCATTCATTTTTATTTATTTATTTATATATATATATTATAATTTATTTATTATTATTTAAATTATTATTTACCTTAAGCTGTCTTTCATTTTGATTTATTTATTTATTATTTAAATGCAGATGTTCTGAATCAAAAGAGCGTTTTTCACAGCAGAAAGTTTGACTTGTTTTCTGTCAGGTTATTAAACATGTAGTATATTTGTAAAACTATTTAAAATAAACCCCCTAAAGGCCCACAGTCAGCCAGATAAATGGAGCTTCAGTATTACATTACGTGTAATCAGCAGTTAAGAAAGTGCAACAGCAAAACAACAATAGAGCCAGAGAAACAAGATAACTAGACTAATGATGAGGCTGATGAGGCTGTTAACTAATTGAATAAAATGTAATTTAATCCTCTTTGTCTGTCTGCCTCTCTTCCAGGATGAGAACATGATCAGTTTTATCAAAGGAGGCATCAAGATACGAACAAGCTACCAAATCTACAAGTGAGTGACTGTTTCAGACCACCGGCGACTGTAAAACATCATCGTTTACTTGACTCAAAGGAGGCTGTGACACTGTGTTTTAATTGGAGCTTGTGTTTTACTGTGAATAAGATCCTGGTTGTGTCCAACAGGGATTGTCAGAATGGGCTGAATGTCACTCAGGACCTGGCCGGCCAGTCTGATGCGTTCAAACAGTTTGAGGGCGGAGTCAAGCTGGGCATCGGATCCTTCAACCTGGTGGGTTTTAATAAGCTGTTGGTTTGTTTTGTTCCACCTGTAGTCCCAGATGGGAGGAGCTTAACTGCAGTAAATGTTCAGTCACATCAGAGTTGACTAAACTGACCTCCAGATGTGTAAAAAATGCAGGTTATTGAGTCAGTTTGTGAGGGCATCCTCACATTAACACTCCCTTCTTTGTTTATATTTTCTGCCAAAATTAGCGGTATGTCATCAGCATATTGGAGAATCAGAGATTATAAACAGACAATTTTTTCAAATTTGTCGGATTTTTCTTTTTTTTTTTAATTCTGACTTTTTCAGAATTTCTTTTCAGACACTTTTTGGAAAATTTTCTGACTTTTTTGAACATTTTTCTGGAAAAAAAATTGGACTTTTTTCAGATTTTTAAAAAAAATATTTTCCTGACATTTTTTCCGACATTTTTGGGACTTTTTTTAAGACACTTTTTTGGATAATTTTTCGGACTTTTTTTAAAACATTTTTCGGACTTTTAAAAGAAAAAAGTATTAGTATATATAGCTAGTATGAGATGGTTGGTACCAATGGATTAATCAGGTTTTTAGTTTCATATGATACCAGTATCTTCAGCTTTACAACTGAGACAACCGCTACAACCTAAAAACCCCACATTATTACAGCGTTAACTTTGACTGGCCTATTTAATAGTTACTTTCATGATTTCATAGTATTTTCTGTCTGTCTCTTTCAGATGTTGTCTCTCCTCCCTCAGAGGATTTTGAGGTTGTTGGAGTTCATCGGATTCTCAGGAAACAGGGTCAGTACAACCGCTTATAATGGAATGGTTGCTGTGAAAATTTCTTGTTTTGTAAAATAAGATAATCTAACAGTTAATAATAATAATCCTGTCTGTCTGTCTGCAGGGGTTTGGTCTGTCTCAGCTGAGAGAGGGCGCCTCCAGTCAGAGTCTGCGGTCGATCCTCTGCGCTCTGACTCTCCTCTTCTACAACACATACGTTTCACTGATACTTGGTAGGAACACAGAAATACAACGTTTCATGTTTCCATAGATACGGCACGCTTTAAGTGCACCACAGTAGCTCGGCTTCACAGCTGCGTCTTGAGCACAGGTACAACTGTGTGAAGGATTAAGTGTAAACTGCCTGTCTTTAGGTAGTTTGTTGACATGTTGATGTTGTGTTTGATCAGGAACCGGAGAGGGGAACCTGGTGGAGGCTGAAGCTCTGCTGGAGCCGTACCAGCAAAAATACCCCAAAGTACGCCGACCACACGCTCAACTACACTCGATTCAGTCTATGTTTTAATTACAACTGTAAAAAAAAAGAACCCGTTCTCACTCCCAACTCGTCAAATACCACCGTTTGGTCAGCATCCCTCGGCATCGCAGACCGACGCACGGAGGTGCCCTTTAGGGACAGTATGTGATGAACCGGGCTTTCAACTATGGCTTTATTTGACAGTCGGAGCAGTGACGTAGTATTAATAGCGTGATGGTACGTGTCCACAGGGGCGTGTTTTATCGCCTCTCTTCCCAGCGTTAGACACTCGATGTGCTGCCACTAGACACCTGATTGGACGAACTCTTTCCATCGTGGGCTGCTGCTCCCAGCTTTCAAACCAGAACCAACATGGAGGCTCGTTTGGAAACTTTCTTCTCTTATTTCACGAAAATAGTTCACTGAAATGTGGAAACATTTAATGTAGAAATTGTAGAAAAGTGTAACGTGTGAAACTAAAAGTGACGTTAACTTATTTTGTCACGTGACTTTTTGTGTTGCCTGAACCTAACTTCCCGTGAAGTTTATTTTGAAAGGACACAGCGTATATTGACACGTCATTCCCGGTCCGTCCCAAAGTAACGCTAGAGGGGTACGCCGTGCGTCGTTCTCCTGATGCCGAGGGGCGCTGACCAAGCGGCGTTGGGAGTGAGAACGCGTTGTAAAAAATACTCCTAGTTAGAAACAAAAAGATGAAGTACAACGCAATAAAACTACATCCTGTTTCTTTCAGGGATCCATTATTCTCTTCTACTCTGCTCGCATCTCCACGCTGAGAGGAAACTTCGAGAAGGTCTGAAACATTTTCACTTCTAAACCTAATTAAACATTAACCTTAAAACCAAGTCTGAACCCTCAAACAGCCCTTTAAAGACATGAGAACCATCATCTTCCTAACATGCCTTATATATCTCCTATATTATGTGTAGATTACTATAATCTCAGTGCTGATGTATAAAACGTGTGCTGTGTGTCTCAGGCCCGGGCGCGGTACGAGGAGTGTATCAGCAGCCAGCAGGAGTGGAAGCAGATCCACCACCTGTGTTACTGGGAACTGATGTGGACTCACTCCTACCAGCAGGAGTGGCAGCAGGCGTACCGCTACGCTGACCTGCTGTGCAAGGAGAGCCGCTGGTCCAAGGTGAACACACACACCGTATCATTTCATATGCAGAAGAACACATCGATAGTCAACATTTATTTAACCCTAACCTCCAGGTGTTCCTCGTTTGAGCATAAATATCTGAAAACAAAGAAAATTATGCTTATTTATAGAAAAGTTAACTTATATTCGCACATTTTTTTTATCAAAATGTACCTTAAAGGGAGATTAGTCAAGTATTTAATACTCTTATCGACATGGGAGTGGACAAATATGCTGCTTTATGTTAATGTGTGTATATATTTATTATTGTAAACTATATTAAATATTATTGAAAATGGCCATGCTAGTTTTTCCTCGCCACAATTTTGCTTAAGTTTGGAGCGTTATTTAACCTCCTTCACGATAAGCTAGTATGACATGGTTGGTAATGATGGCTTTCTACCCTCTCCAGGCTATCTATGTGTACCAGAAGGCGGCCATCCTCAGTATGATGTCAGAGGAGGAGGTGCAGAAGACGGGGGAGGACATCATGGAGCTCTTTAAGTCAGTCTGCCTCATTAAAACATGAATAATGCAACCACGGTATCATCAAATCTCTGAGGGAAATACACGTAAAAATGAATGGGAAGACATTTTTTGGGAAGTTAGGAAATGTTCCCAATCCGTTGTTTCACAGTACAGTGTGAGTTCAAGTATACAAGTACAACATAAAGTGTATTTATTTGTGTATTTGTGTGTGCAGGCAGGTGGAGGGGCTGAAACAGCGGCTGGCAGGGAAGTCGATCCCGACGGAGAAGTTTGCAGTGAGGAAGTCGAGACGCTACAAAGCTGCTAACCCCATCCGCCTGGTCATCCCCGCTCTGGTATACTACAGTTATACTAGAGTATTAAAGTCTAGGATGTGGAGAAGGAACTCAGAAAGCTTTGATTCGCTGTAGTTTAATAGTTTAAAGTGACGTTTTCTCTCTCTGTAGGAGATGATGTACGTTTGGAACGGTTTCACCATCGTCGGGAAGAGAGCCGACAGTACCGAAGCCCTGCTGGTTACCATAGAGACAGCCGAGGAGCAGCTTCGCAACGATCTCAGTAGGTCCAAAATAATACCACGGCCACGTTTTACTACTAAAGCCAGGTTTCCACCTGGAGCTACTTTTCAAGGAACTAAAAGGTTACTTCAGCCTTCTGTTGTCTGCGTTTTTAGGCAAATTAGTCCGCTGATGTATGAAAAAGCAACATGACGTGGTTTTTCTTTTTGGGGGGTAAAGAGGCCCCATAAAATGTCCCCAGAACTTAATTTAGACCCTGGTCCCTGCGGTCGAAACTCAATGAGTTCCTCATTAGGTTCGTAGTTCGGGGGGAAAGTTCCCGCGTTGGAAACGAGACTTAATACTATTCTTAGAGAGAGAACTAGGGGTTCCTCAGGGTTCTGTACTTGGCCCACTTTTCTTCTGTTTATACTGTATAGAAATGACCAGAATCGTGTCATGCAGCAGTTTTTTCTTTATGCAGACGATGCTGTTATATATTTATCTGTTAGTGTTATTTATGTTGTCAATTGACAATTATAGCAGCATGGTTTGAAAACTGATGTCTTAAATCCTTTACACACTTGTGCGATTAACCCATTTGTGCCCGCAACTGAATTTTTGAATTTCCTTTGGTGGAAGTGCTCTCTGAGCTTGCCTCAGCACAAATTTGATAAATTTTCAAAATCGGTCAAACCGTGAAAAGTGAATTTGAATATCTATCTATATATCTATATTTATATAGATATATGACTGTTTTTGCAATAGACTCCATTATATTTTAGGAAAAACAGTAGTGTCATATGCCCAACGTCTAAATATAGTATGATAAGAAAATGTCTGTATCTCAGAAACTACAAGGAGCACAATCAAGTATTTGGTCTCTATTAACTCATAACAAGTTTAATATCAAAGATATGCACACATATACGGTTTAAAAAAATATACTTCCTATGGAAAACATTTAATAAACACAATGTTAGTGGTTTTTCCTAATTTCTCAAAGATCCTGAATTTGACTATTAATAAAAGTGTGATTTTTCATATGGTCTAAACATTTCAAAGTTGTACTGTTAGATACTTGGTCAAAGTATATCCGTACCAAATTTCAAGTCAATCAGAACAAATGTTGGCATTTTTCCTTAAATTTCCATTTTTCCGTAAATCCACATCGCTGCCGTTTGAATGGTTTTGATGTTGTTTATTCGTCACACTCCGGCTGTGTAAAGGCCTTTACACTCAACAGTAAGAAAGCTGCCAGTTTGCTTTTCTTAATAAGTTAAATTTAGAGATTAATGGACAGCATATTAAAGAAGTCTCTGTAGTTAAATATCTTACCTTTAACAGTGGAGATCAGCCTTGTCTTTTACCGCGCTGTGTTGCTGACATCCAACCAAACAACATAACTTGTGTGTCCCGTTCAGACCCGTCAGAGTTTCATCCAGATGACAGCTGCCTGGTCCAGATGTTGAAGGGACTCTGTCTGAAGCACCTGGGCAGGTTATTGCAGGCCGAGCTGTGCTTCACGCAGGTCCTATCCAGGTACACACACACACACACACACACACACACAAACACACACATGCAGACTGTCGCTGTCTACCTCCTGAGAGGTGAGAGATGAGATGAACTCTGTGTATTTGTGTACTTTCAGTGAGAGTCGTATCAGATATGATCACTACTTGGTTCCCTTCACTCTCTATGAATTGGGTCTGCTGTATAAACAACAGGGAGACTTCACCAAGGCCACCACGTACATTGAAAACGCCAAGTAAGTTCTCGTTATACATGTACGTATAAACTGTACCTCATAATATACCTAATATATGTCTATGTAGCTCCATACACCTCTGTTTACATACACATGCCTTCACACGCCTCTATACACTTTCATATAACTTATACACCTGCTTACTTTCATATACCTTCTTTGTATACCTCTCTATACCTTAAATTACCTTTATACGCATATATAGTATACCTTCATACATCTCTATTAGGGCTGTCAATCGATTAAAATAGTTAATCAAGATTAATTGCATGATTGTCCATAGTTAATCACGATTAATCGCAAATGAGTCACACAATTTTTATCTGTTCAAAATGTACCTATTCGGCGGCTCGTCAGATTTTTAAGAGATTAATTAAGAATCGAACGTCACGTGAATGCGTTATTATCGCGTTAACTTTGAGAGCCCTTCTTTATACACCTCTGTATTATACCTTCATACATCTCCATGTACCATGATTCACCTCTATACACTTTCATATACTTTATACATCTCTGTACTGTACACCAGGTGAGTTCCTGCCTAAAGGAACCTCGTTCAGATGTTTGAGGGAAAAGAAGCGAGTACAAACATTTCTATTTATTTATTTATTTATTTGAGATTGGTTGTGTTCTTCATCAGGACGAACTACAAGGACTACTCAATGGAGTCCAGACTGCACTTCAGGATCCACGCGGCCCTCAACAGCCTCAAAGGATCACCCGTTGGCACCCCATAATACTGGAAAACAACTCGGACTGCAGCTGGAAACAACAGCGTAGGAATCACGAATCCAGGGATTTCCCCCTTAACGAAGGAGTGTGTCGGGGGTTCGATATCCATCAGGACTCTCTTATTCTTCATTGCTTGCAACCTCATATTGTATGTTATGTTTCCTTATTTATTTTTTTTAAATTTTGTTGACAGATGAGATTATTTAAACAGGCTCGGGCTTCCCATCAGCGTTGTGTAAGCTAATACTGGGAGTTTATCGGTAGATGCAGCGCCACGGTTCAATGCCAAATGTCAGGTTTAATCAGCTTACGAATAGTTAACGATGGCTCCTTTATCGGAGTTTCACTCTCGTTCACTCAGATGCTTTGAACAGGAAACAACTTGTTATATATAAGCACAAGGTACGAAAGGGTTTAGCTTTCAAACCACAAGGGGACGCCAATACGTGACGAGAGATCTGGGAAAACTAGTCAGTATACATCAGACCGGCACATCGCAAAAAGTCAAGGCCACGCCCCCTTCAGGGGGATAGAAAACAGAAGATCCCATAGACTTCAATACAATCTGACGTATGTTTGGATTGTTATTTTGACAAGTTTATATTCATTCATCTCTTGTTATACAAACGTTTGTTTTATTCACACGTCTAATAATTATTTAGCGCCCTTGCCTGAACCTGAGTGTTGGCGATATCTTAAGTGTGAAAGTCTCGGTAAACCCGCTTCACAATAGCTTTTCATCATTTGCTCTCCTGTGAGCAAAGTTTCTTTCCCCCAAAATGGGATTGCAGCCTCAGAGATGACGCCATGCCAAAGAACGTATATTTAAAGAAGTGAAAGTTCGTTCCATTGCAACATCAGCGCCCAGCAGCAGATCTACGATTCCGCCATTTTGGACTGAAAGCGACTACCAGACTGCCTAAAAAGTGCCGTACAAAAGTAAAACAAAATAATTTCTATTTTATTGTCATATTCTACCAAAATGGCCTGTGTTGAATAATAAAATATTTTAGATATAATAAGTGTTTCAGTCCAAAATGGCGGCAACCATTGTCAAAAAAACACCAGAGTTTCGTCTCTTCGCTTCTACACTCTTTGGCGACGCTGCTGGTCTGGGTATAGCTTGGAGCCATGACGCCATGCTGGTCTGGTCTATAGCTTGGAGCCATGACGCCATGCTGGTCTGGTCTATAGCTTGGAGCCATGACGCCATGCTGGTCTGGTCTATAGCTTGGAGCCATAGAGTCATGCTGGTCTGGTCTATAGCTTGGAGCCATGACGCCATGCTGGTCTGGTCTATAGCTTGGAGCCATAGAGTCATGCTGGTCTGGTCTATAGCTTGGAGCCATAGAGTCATGCTGGTCTGGTCTATAGCTAGGAGCCATAAAGTCATGCTGGTCTGGTCTATAGCTTGGAGCCATAAAGTCATGCTGGTCTGGTCTATAGCTTGGAGCCATAAAGTCATGCTGGTCTGGTCTATAGCTTGGAGCCATGACGTGCTGACGGTCTGATGTATTCCCAACAGATGTTTTCATTGATCTCTTTTCACCTCTTGCAGTTTGCTTCACATCTTCTGTCTGAACGGGCCCTAAAATCAAACTGACATCTCCTACAACCAAACAGATCATGGCCTTAAACTGCTTTTTATTTTCTATATTTTTGGGGATGGAATCATAAATACTGATAAAGTGCATTCATGTGAGCAGCAGGGAGCGGTGTATGTGTTGGAACATTCAGTATTTATGCTTCATATTTTCTTTGCCTTTTTTTCATTTCCTAATAATAATACGTCATGCCACATGTGCACGAAGCTCACAAACGTGCACACGCAATCACAGCCTTCTCACCAACCGTGGCTTAAACACACACACACACACACACACACACACTCATTCCAAGCTACTGGGCAATACGCACACTAAACAGAGAAACACACGACGGCTGTAAACACACACATTTAGCAGCAATATAAAATAACTTTGTGCTGTCAGTCGGCGTGTTTTAACTGTAGTTGCACTTCTTTTATTCTTTTATTATTTAGTGCAGTAATTATCTCTGTCCAGCCTTTAGTGTATGTGTGTGAACTTTATAATAACCATCATTTATAAATGGTAAATTGATAGTTAATTAAACTTAGTTAATAGGTATTTTACTGTTAACAAAGAATGTTACAATAATAAGCTGTTCAAATAACATATAACATTACTAATAATTAGTAAACATTATTAATACATCCTATATCTCATCATTTGTTAACAGTAAAATAACTATTTACTAAGTTTAATTAACTATAAATTAACTATTTATAGATGAAAAATTAGTGCTGATTCAGTTCGTCTCCACGAGTAAATCCACTGAAATTAATAGATTCATCTATATTAAACTACTTTAAAGGCTTTCGTGGCCTTTAATCTTTTTTTGCTCATACTTTTGGTTTTCTGGCCTTCAGGTTGTGGACAAAAAAAATGAACATGGCATAGAAGCATCCACTTCTTTTTCTGATCTGCTTCTACTTCACGCAAAGAGCTTCAGTTAAACATCACTTGGCCAAACAAATGTCATTATTTATTGGCTAAAAGATATTTATTTCTCTGCCTGTGAGAAAACACAAAAAACGACACTCGCTCCACGTTTACTGAACCAGTCTAGCGTCCCAACTGTTTCAGACGTTTGGGAGAGATGGCCTGTTTTTACCTTTATTATATTAAGTTGTATTCTATTATATACCGTAAATTATATAGATCAACGACATACATGAAGTTAGTTTAGTATCTATTTATATATACATTTTATAAAAAGCACAATCTATGATCAATCACCACCGTAAATAAAAACAAAAAGACATGAGAGCATAAACTTTTTATTCACGTCCTGTTCTCATTTGGCTTCAAGTAGTTTGATACTATTTACTATTACGTATACTATATATTAACACAATGAATATTTATGATATATCAAACTCAAAGGGTACGCTGGTTTTCTACCAGGTGGATTTGGGGCAGCTTTCCTCCAATATTAGATTCAATACATCAGATAAATCAGTACATAATTGACATCGGAGTGAAACCCGGAGTCCAACTGGACTAAATGAGTTGTAATAATTAACCTTCTCCCTGTAATGAATGTATCTACCAAAAAGACCAAATTATACGTGTGTCTTGCTGTCTTTTGTTGTGTATTTTGTGCCTATTTGGGTGTGATTTTCTTCACGTTTGAGTCGTCTATCTAAAAGAGTTGTGGCAATAAATATAGTGACTGCCCGCTACCGGAGGATCAACTGCTAATGCTCGATAACTGCCAGTGGCTAACAAGGTTTTCAAACAAGGTTTTCTCCGGAAGAACAAAATTTAACTCAGTGAATATTATAGTTAATGCACCAATTGTTAATGTTATCAGTTTGCTATTGCGTAATTGATTTATCAAAGTGTGGTGTTTTAGCATCACACCCCTAGCTTATGCTACAGTATTAGCATGTTGCCTGTTATCATAATAGGCTAATATATTGTGCCTACCAGCATAGAATATTCTAACATGTTAGTATTATCACTCAACATATAGTGTATACTCATGAATTATCGTTACAACCATCTGTTTTTCTGAAGGACAAATCTTTGCCGATCTTTCTTTTGATAATACGTAACACAGTTTTGATGGTATTTCCAGAATCCTCGAAAACTTCTGCTCACTGCGCGATAAAAGACATTATTTACCTGTTTCCGTATCCAAACAAAGATGGCAGCTGGAAATCTTAACAATCAATCAACACCATAAAGTCATATAAACACGTTATTGTGTACGAAATAAAGGAATATATGCTTTATATATGCTTTCATTCACATAAATCAGGCAACGTCGAGATTTTTCCATTTCTGGCTATCATCTTTGTTTGGATTAAAACGTAGAGTCGTAATTTAAATTGGATTAAGACGCAGTTTTGTAATTTAACTTGGATTAAAACAGAGTCGTAATTTAACTTGGATTAAGACTAAGAGTCAGAATTTAACTTGGATTAAGACACAGAGTTATAATTTAACTTGGATTAAGACGTAGAGTCGTAATTTAACTTGGATTAAGACGTAGAGTCGTAATTTAACTTGGATTAAGACGTAAAGTCGTAATTTAACTTGGATTAAGTCGTAAAATCGTAATTTAACTTGGATTAAGTCGTAGAGTCGTAATTTAAGAAACTTTTTTACCGTGCAGTGGATGGAATCTTTCTTGATCCAGATAATCCACAAGTCTGTACATTTTGTTAAATGACCTTCTGGGATTTGTCTTTCAACCAGACGTCACCGACCCAGGTTAAAGTTTTTTTGGTAATGTCACTATAAAGAATTAAAATTATGTTTTTGGTCCTTTAAAAACGGTTCGCCACATTTCATTGTCACAACCTTTCTTTATAGAAATCTTTGGTTCGGTTGTTCATGTCAGTGCCTCTGTGTGTCTCAGACTGTAATTAGGGTTTTCTATAGGATTTGCATTGCATGTTATTCATTATATATTATCTTTTTTTTCTAATATAAGGACATTGCTGTATGTGCTTCACGGCAGGAAGCGATATGACCAAATATTTACGGTTATAGATGATGATCCACGCGGTGCAATAAAATGAAAACAGAAGAATAATTGTTCATTGTCAGTGATATGGTCTTTTTTCTTTAATTACCGCTGTTTCTACATAAATGTGTGTCAGTCTTTAACCTTTATTAAAAAAAAAAAAACACTAATAGATATCACCATGAAACTTCCCCAGTTGATTACTTAGATTAACACAATTATTTTTTGTATTACAAAGTTTCTGAAATGTTATGTTTGAATATAAATGATGCATTATCTTATTATATATGTGCTAATTTGCATACATTTCAGAAATTTCCGAAAATACTGCTGACAGCCATAAAAAAAATCAATTTTCACCATGTTTTTAGGAATAAAATGTTGTATAAATCAGGCTATGAATAATATATGAACAAACCCCTCTGTAAAAACCTTCAGAATATAGAGAGGAATGAAACTGAAAAGTTTTGTAGATACAAGTGCTGCTGAAGTGGAGATTTCTGAGAAAAAACTGTTAAAAAATGTCATACATTTTGAAGACACTGGTGGTGAATGGGGTGAAAAAGAAATTACTAATAAATATCATGCAACTTCCCCAGTTGATTACTGACATTAAGAAAATTATTTTTTGTATTACAAGATTTCTGCAATGTTATGTTTAAATATGCAAATGAGGCATTATCTAATGTTAACTTTTGGTGAATTTAGGAGAAATCTACAGACGCAAATAGACGAAGCAGTAAAATAAATCCTTTCTTTCCACTAGTCTGGAAGAAGACATGTTATGGAAGCAAAATAGACCAAAATCTCTAAATTTGCCAGTGCATAAATTTTTTTTTTACCTGTAGTATCTGGCCAGCTTTGCATTTTTATCTTCATAAGCATAAAAGCAGTGGTTACCATTTTGATAAATGCAGTACAACGTCCTAATGTATTTTATGTGCAACTGCAAACATCGACTCAACGTCTAACATAATAAAATAGCCCCGTAGATTTCAGGAATCACTGATGTTGGTGGACAAAAAGGTTATTTGTTGTGTGCATTATTTATTAGTTAATGTATATAATAGCTGCAATATAAAATATGATGAAATCTATTGTCCAAAATTACTTTACGTGTTAAATGTCTGCAATACATTTTGAAAGCCATAATTATTTTTGCTAGTTGCCTTTATACACTCAGACATAATATAGCTTCTTCCTTCCTCCATTAGGTTCTTCTTATTGATAAGATGTTATGTATGAATAAATTTGTCCTGTCAAACAAAATGTGCACGACTAATGCTTCCGGTGCAAAGAGACGTACAACTCTGACTCATCAATCGATCAGGAACGTGTTCCACAATGTCCTTATTTCATTATTTTGGGAATTCTGTTGTTGCTCAACAGTGTGATGAAATGTGTTACTTTTATTTTAGCTTTCTGGAATCGGGTGTTTGGATTCCCAGTAGATTTGCATGTTTAAGCTCTTTGTACAAAAATGTTATATATTTTACATTATTGCGGACCATTTTTGATAAGGAGCACGGAAGCTGCCAAAATAAAAAAAATAAAAAATCACTCAACAAAAAAATTAATATAACAATTAACTATCAATTACTAAAATTAATATAAAAAATAAATGTAGGCATTAATTTATTGATATTTATTTATATTAATTTATTTACTCTACTTTTGAAAAATAAATTAATAAATATATTGTATTTAACTTTTATTTACTGATGTTTTAATTTTAATTCATTTTTACATTATTGTGGACCATTTTTATTTGGAGGATGGAAGCTGCCAAAACCAAAAATAAATAAATCACTCAATAAATGAATTAATATGCCATTAAATTTACTAAAGATAATATTAAATATAAATGTAGGCATTTATTAATTGATAAAATGTGACATGAATTGATATTTCTGCCTCTTTATTTATTTGTATTAATTCCCCTATTTATTTACTTTCCAATTAAATCTTTCCTTTTATTTATTTATGTATTCATTTTAGGAATGTTTAACTATTTATTTATTTTTGCATTTATTTTAAATTTATTTATTTATTCGTAGATGGTTCTAGGTCAAATTAATTCAAATGTATTGACAGATTAATATGTCCGGACACTGTGTGTGTCAATATTGACAAGACAAGCAAATGATTGATTGGTGACATCACCGTGTGTCAGTCTAAACACCGCTCTATAAAGACAATAACTGTCTGTTGCTTCAGGACAAACTTTTCACTATCTTGTCTCTCAGAAGACATTTCGTCCGGGCGGTTGGATATAAAACATTTCTGTATAAAGCAGAACTTCAGAGGAAACCATGTTTGTGTTTGTCAGGATGACATCGGCTGGACTTTCTCCTCTCCTGCTGTTGTTTCTCATCTCTCACTACCTCATGGTGAGTTAACTCTGTCATTAAACTCTACAGGCATTAAAGCCTTATTTTACTGTGTTTTAATATCTATTACACTCTTTGCCGTGAGGCTGGATTGGAGGTTAAGGGACTCTTCTTTTTACACACCATTTAGATGATTTAACAGTATTATTTATTGATTACTTACTGCGATAATGTGATAATAAGGGGTCGTCCAACACGCTGTTCAAGAATGAACTTACATGCAATTCATAAATAAATTACTGAGTTTAAAGGATTTAAAAACTAAACTCCTGCCAGCGTCCACCAGCAGATGTCAGCTTTCTAAAACGTTTACTGAACTTTGTTTATATATTTATTAATTTAATGTAGCTCTCCCTTGTTGTCGTACCGTTTAATTGTATTCAACCACCTCCTTGCAGCTCTCAACACAAAGCTCCACCCCAAAGACCGACGAGTTTCTGGGACCGATCGAGTGTCTTGAAAGGAAGTAAGTGCTCTGCTCTCTGATTGGCTGGATTGTTTGCTTGTTCTTCTATTTATCAGATATCATGTTAATTCGATCTCTATTTCTTTTTTTCTTAGCTTTACTCGTGAGTCATGTGACCTGGTGTTTTGCAGTCCGTGGCAGTATTGCATAGACGGACGATGCACCTGCAAACCGGCCTATCTGTGTCCCAGCGAGGGCGTGGCCCCGGTCTGTAGCCGTGCCAACAGGCAGCTCCTGTCGTATTGCCAGGTAACAACATGTTTGGCCACTGAGCGAGGCACTAACACCGCCAGCCAGAGTCGGGGTATCCTTAAGTTTACTTCATAAATTAAACTTCAAGTATACTTCTTTTTTGAAAGGGTAAGGAGGGTTGTTGGTGAGCAGGCAGGTGATGTAGGTGTGAGGCAGGTGATCCTCAGCACAGGAGAAAAAGGTGAAAGACAAGGCACATACGCACGGCAAGATTAAGTTACACTAGGAAATCTCACCTGTCCTGACCACAGGTATCTACTACTAGAGATGAAACAATGATCTAAATGAAGCTTGAGTGAAGAACCAAGGTTGATATACTGCAGCGCTGATGAGTAGATGAGTTCCAGGTGTGCAGCTTGTAACAGGTGAATCAGCTCAGCAGCAATCAGCCAGGAGAGAGCTGGAAGCACAGGGGAGGGGGAGTTATCTTATTTACATTGTTATTGATCTTATTTGTTATTATCTACTTGATCATATTTCATTATTATAATAAAACTACTCCATTTGGAGTCAAAATTATACAGTTTTTATTGATGTTATACTCTGCACAATGGTAGAATGTGATGATGCACAGGGTAAACGTCATGGCCAAAGGCTCCATTGTGTGCACATAGCCTCCTGTAGTGGATATCAGTAGTATTTTAGAGCCAGATTCCCTTTCAAGAGGTAGAAAACCCTATTTGGCACACGTTGGGTATCCAAGTGTGCCAAATAGAGAGTCCTCCTGGTCCTATCCTGACTAAAACCTTTGTAGAATCTATGTGCTTTGTGTTATTTATATCTGCTTTGGCTCAGTTGTAGTCAAGGAGTTGCTGAATGAATTCAGTGTCATCTCTATGCATGGCATAATAGCTATAATGGTGTTATCCACTGTCTAATCTAGACAACATTATAGGCGAGGATAAAAATGTAAAGATTTTTCCTTTGGTTCCTCACAGTTTACTCAGGCATAGTAACAGTCACAATGTTACTGACACTGGGGATGAATTCTCTGAGGTCTTATCTATCCTATTATTCTTGATTTATTTTGTGTATGTCTGTCTAGGAGAACCACACCTTCCAGCACCCTATAGGGCTTAAAAGGTTAACAAAAGAAAACTTCTCATAATGTCGTGAAATGGACATTTGATACTAGCAATATATACTAGCAGTATGTATCTGTATCTGTGTGTCTATTTATAGCTCTGATTCGCAAATATGCTGATGACATACCCCTAATTTTAGCAGAAAAAATTAACAAAAAAGGGAGTGGTAATATGAGGATGCCCTCACTAACTGTCTCAATAACCTGTATACTAGCTTGTTGAGAGGGATGCTAAATAACATAATAATAATAGTATTAAATACTTGACAAATCTTTCTTGGACAATCACGCGATTAATTGAATATTTTAATCGATTGACTGCCCTACGTGAGACAAAAGCTAAGTGGTGATTTCAGAACATGATAAAATACAGAAAACCATCGACCACCAAGTCATACTGAATGTTTTTGAACATAAATATGTATGAATGAAGAGACTTAGCTTTTAACACTGAAAAATAACTCACGGTTTCAAGTTTTCCTATTTGTTTGAAGGCAATGGCTATTTCCTGTCAGACCAAGAGACCCTTCATGTCCCATTTTGGGGAAACCTGCAGAGGTTTGTGCTCAAACTTGAATTGTTTTCTTAATTTATGGTGTTTTCTTGATCTTCATCTAAAGGTGATTCACTGGTATATTGACCTTCATCTTTCTCTCACTTCAGCCGATCAACCAAAGTTCAGAGGTTCAATAGAGCAAGGCACAGAAGTGGTCAGGCTCTTTGTTCCCGGCACTGGGAGCACTGAAGGAGGTGGCGAGGAGTTACTGGTGTGTCCGGAGCTGTGGGACATGGCTGCTGCTAACGTGGCCTGCAAGGAGGACGGACACCCACTGTGAGAGAAGATATATTTAACATTTCATAATGCACATACACAGTATGCATATAGGAAGTAAGTGGAAACCATAAGCTTTAACACCGCGACCTTTGATTGGTCGACAGATGTCCAAAATTTTAATAAAGACGTGTGTGTGTGTGTGTGTGTGTCCAGTGGTGCCGCGTTCTCCGGTACCATGTCATACGTTTCCCTGACGAGCTACCATGACGACCAGCAGTTGCCGGTCAAATGTGTGAGCGTCCGTTGCCAGGGTTACGAGAACTCACTGGCAGAATGTGTGATCTACGACAAGACCGTCATTGACAACAGGGACGTCGCTACGGCAACCTGCGTCCAGCCATCAGGTCAGTAACTGCAAACTCTATTGTGCTCTATTTAATTTGATTAGACGTGTGACGTGTGTGTGTGTTTCAGGTGAGGAGTGTGAATTCAGGTGTGTGAACAGGAAGTGTGTGTCTCTCAGTCAGACGTGTGACGGAGTCGACGACTGCGGCGACCGCAGTGACGAGATGTGCTGCGAGAGTAAGTCCTCAGTACAGTAGTTAATAGTAGTAAATGTACTTATTAACTTCTATGTCATCTTGTACAATGTGATTTATTGTGTTTCTGCCAGAATGCAGAAACGGAGCTTTCCGCTGCAGCACAGGTGTTTGTTTGCATAAAGAAGCAGTTGGTGACGGACAGATCGACTGTCTGGATGGCGAGGACGAATCAAAGAAACACACTAGTACGGACCACAGTCACATCTCACCAGTCAATTCTTTTCATTTCACAGACCTGAATAGAGCAGCATTTTGTGAGGTATTCCCTTATAAATATATTATTCTATTCCTCACAGAGCCACTTCCTCTTCTCACGAACACAGGTAACCACGGTAACCCACTCACTGTAATGACTTGATGTTGCTTTAGTGACAATGAAGATGATCACACATATTTTCTGTTGTTGTTTTTCAGAGTACATCTCTCCAAAAAACGGTATGTAGCTTAAATAATAGTATGTTTAGTGTTAGTAATCAGTAGCAGTAGTTAGAGTACACCCCCTTATTTAGCATTTATAATAAGTATTTAAATAGTTAATGAATGGATTTCAACACACTATAATGTATGAGTAGAGGAGTGTTAATTAATGTATTTGTTATTGTGGATGACATTATAGTAAAACTGACTTGTTATAATTAGGGCTGTCAAATTTAACACGATAATAACGTGTTAACGCAAATTCATTTTAACGCCACTAATTTCTTTAATGCATTAACACTTGTGATTTTTAGGTTGTAGTGGGCTCAGTTTTAAAGCTAGAGTTAAGATACTGGTATCATCTGAAACTAGAAAACCTAATGAATCTATTGGTACCAACCATGTCATACTAGCTAAACTAGCAGTATGTGTACTTTATACTGTATCTGTGTGTCTATTTATATCTCTGATTCGCCAATATGCTGATGACATACCCCTAATTTTGGCAGTAATAATAAATATATACTTACATTAGCATAAAGCAGCATATTTGCTCACTAAGAGTATTAAATACTTGACAAGTCTCCCTTTAAGGTTGAACAGATAAAAACAAAATGTGTGATTAATTTGTGATTAATCGCATTAATCGATTGACAGCCCTAGTAATAATATAAATTATGTCATCATTGGAGAAGTTCTAATTGTTGACAACAAAATAGTGTGTTATTCATCATTTATTAATATACTGCTTAAAAATCAGAGGCTTCAGTTTTGATATCGGGCTGGAAGAAAACGTATGATTCAGCCAAATCAAAAAAAAAAAAATGCTGAATAATAATTGTATGACATTAGCAATTATAGGCTGTTCTTGTGGTGATTTAACTTAAACTTGGTACAGTCTATGTTGCAGTTTTCCACATCACTTCTGTCTCTGGGTGTCAGTATAAAAAAATGTCAGGAACATAAATTACAGTCATTCTTTTTTGTGATTTCAGTTTTTTATGTAAAGTTGTCAGAAGAAGAAGTTTAAATCATGTTTTTGTGTAGAAACTAGGGCCAACAGAGTGCATCTGGAGTCCAAGTTGAACTGTGGGATTCCTCAAACAAGCAGCGTGGACCAAGAGGAGCAAGGAGGAGGAGGCCGCTTCAAGAGAGTGGTAGGAGGACAGCCAACACAACCGGTCAGTTACACAATAATGTGATTCCATTATCTTTATTAACACATAAACCACTAATGACTAGACCAGCAGAGAGTGTGGTGCAGCTGTTATCTACTGACCAATAAACTGTACATTTCTTGTCTGTGTGCAGACTCAGATCCAGTGGCAGGTCGCTCTACAGATGAACAGAAGGATTCAATGTGGAGGAGCTTATATTGGAGGCTGCTGGGTAATCACTGCTGCTCACTGCCTCGGGTAGGACGCATGAAGTACTACTAGTACTTATTGTAATGGTGCACATGACGGGAGAAAAAGTTGTAGTCGTAGAGTCAGGCAATATAAACAGAATCAGAAAAACATTTTTGATCCCCAGGGCGTTACAGTTGCTCTCCTACAAGCATGAAGAAATGTAAGAAAATAGAAATAAAGGAGTAAAATGTAAATTATGCACACAATGCTACAATATAAACACAATATATGTAAATAAATATAAGTTCTAAAATTAAAATAAGAAAATGAGAATATAAGAAATATGAAACATGTACAAATATTTGCATTAAGACGTGCAATGTATAACAAATAACCATAGTGCATATAAGTAAATACAAAATACTGAGAAGTGAGATCTATGAAGTGTGTTAAATATAAATGCCAGAATGGTATAAATAAGAATATAAATGTACAGTATAAATGACAGTATTGCACAGTTAGGTTATTCAATTTGTTGATCAACAGAAAATTAAAAAACAGGAATTATTATAATGTGTGTGTGAGGATTTGGTGTTTTTCTCTGTTTTTATATTAATGCAATCTGAATATCTTTAGGTTTTGAACACAATCGTCAGATTAATCAACAAATAAAATTATTGTTAGTTGCAGCCCTTATTTGGTAATGGTATTATTCTGTGCTTGAATTTGGATAACAACGGTGGCAGTACTATGTTTATGTTTATCTATTTGCACAGATAAACCTTCATAAAATCTGGATAAAAAATAAGAAATATGACAGAAGAGGTCAAGAAGACATGTGGCTTTAATTCTGGATGACATATCCTAGTAAAATCTAGTTTAATTAAAAAAAGACTATAAGTTTTGAATGAACAAATACAACTTATTTCCTCTCACAAGTAGTTCTCTCTCTCTTGCAGGACAAAACCTTCTCTCTCGATCACCGAAGACGGAGTTTCTGGTCAAGAGAGAGACACCAACCAAAAGTAATTATCCGTCTAATTTTCTATATGGGGAACTCAAAAGTTTATCTTGATTTGTTTCTTAAATGTTTCTCTCCCTCTCTCCTGCAGGCCTAACCTCGCTAAATTGTTTGTGAAGTTATCTCTCTGGAAGAAGGTCATGCCTCAGGCCTCTACAGATATTGTTCCTGTTCACGATGTCCACATCCACCCTAAGTATGCATACACGTTTTCATGACCATTTATTAGATTATCATATTCGGCTTAGGCTATATGTCACACAAGGGTGTTAGTAACCATGATGAGGTATTTAGTGGGCGGAGCATTAAGTGGAGGCAGGATAACACGTTAGTTAACACTAGCTAGCAAGTATTGTTGGAAAGCACTGAAAAAAAGGAAGCTGATTCAGAGCAGAATACTTGTTTCGGTTAATTTTACTTGGATCAATATTTGGTGGAAGTGAGGGAGGTTGTCAAGCTATGAGGTATGAGGATACATATTTCTACCAGTTATTATACAGTAAATGGCAAAAGAGCCAAACTCTAAACTACAAGATGGAGAGGAGACATCAGATAAGTAAAGTAAAATATCGTCAGCATAAAGAGAAATATGATGCAGTGTTCCTTTTAAAGTAATGGATAAAATACTGCTCAAAATCTAAATATTGCAAAGCATTGCTTCAGGTAAAGATGAGAGCAATAATCTGTAGCCATGTACACAATGCAATCACACTGGTAATAAGCATCCTTTTATACAAAAATAAAGGTACAACCCCAACACCCATGAGAATGACATCGCTCTGGTGAAGCTGGAGAAGCTTCCGTTCAACGACAAATGTCTGGAGGACAGCCCGGCCATCAGTCCTGTCTGCGTTCCCTGGACCACCAGGCTCTTCCATCCCAACCACACCTGCACCATCTCTGGATGGGGGCAGGATGCAGGTATAACAACAGCAACTGTTGTTGACATTTTTAAATTTGTATTATTATTTTAATGTTTAGCCAAATGTGACCTGTAAGGTGGTCAAGATTATAGATGGAGCTCATAATATGGCATATTCAAGAACATGAAATCTCTCAGGCAGCTTTTTGCTAATCTACAGTATGTTTGATCCCAGGTCAATGCTCTAGGTCTCTAGTTTGATCCATCCGTCCTCTGAATGCTCTAGGTCTCTAGTTTGATCCATCCATCCTCTGAATGCTCTAGGTCTCTAGTTTGATCCATCCATCCTCTGAATGCTCTAGGTCTCTAGTTTGATCCATCCTCTGAATGCTCTAGGTCTCTAGTTTGTGGCTGTAAAGTTTCATGAGGCTGTGATTATCCTAGAGGTCACCACGGGTCATTTTATACAGTGAGGTCAATGAAATGTCTTCTATGGGGACTAACATCATCACACATGAATACAGTTGGGCTCATTGGACACAACTGGAATCCACAAGAGTCTCTGGCCATGCTAGTTTTTGGAGCGTAATTTAGCCTAATTTTCGACAAACTAGCATGACATGGTTGGTACCAATGGACTCGATAGGTTTTTTAGTTTCATATGTTATCTGTACCTTCGCTCTAGCTCTAAAACTGAACCTGCTGCAGCCTCTGAAATACAGTAAAGTTGTCTCAGGGGGTTAACAGTGGGAATATGGCGTTCCTGACCACAAAACGGTCATTGCAGTCCAGCAAAGGTTGAGCCAGGTTCAACTTGTTTGCCAGGCGTCCGTGCATTTTTTGTTTTATGGAAGCCTTGAGAAAAAATTCTGGTGTTTCTTTTTCTAAGTCTGATCTAAATTGTTTTATCTCCTGTATTTATGACTTAAGAAAAAGTGAAAAAAGCTTTTTCCTTTTTCTAATAATTTTTCACTTCGTCCATGTTGTCTTGATAAATGTTTGATGTCTCTGTTGTTAATGCTGTGAAAACATATACATTATATTGAACAGTGGTCCTGATACTGATGACTAACTTCTCTGTAGGTGGTAGACTGTTCCGGGTCTTACAGTGGGCCAGCGTGTCCCTCATTGAAGACTGTCAGAGATTCCATAATGACAGCATTAAACCCGGCATGATCTGTGCAGGTAGGTGTGCTCATATGTTGGGTGTTTATTGTGTTAATGAAATGAGTCCGTTTGAGGTTTGTTTGTGTGTGTGCAGGTGATCTGAACGGGAGAATGGACGCCTGTGAGGGGGATAATGGAGGTCCTCTGGTGTGTGAGGATGAACTGGGTGTTTCTTACCTGTGGGGCATCGTCAGCTGGGGGCGGGGATGTGGCCGGCCGAGATCTCCAGGAGTTTATACGCAGGTAAAATATTTCAGTCAAGTTACTTGTTTCTGCTGCGGTTGAAATGCTGGTGACATTTATAATATGATGATATGATTCTGACTACTGGTGTCCTCTGAAGAGACTATTTTGATGCCTGGATTTTAGGGCTGTCAAAGTTACTCCGATAATAATGCGTTAACGCAAATTTGTTATAACGCCACTAAAATGCATTAACACAACTTGTGATTTTTAGGTTGTAGCTGGCTCAGTTTTAAAGCTAGAGTGAAGATACTGGTATCATATGAAACTAGAAAAACCTGATGAATCCATCGGTACTAACCATGTCATACTAGTTATATATACTATCAATATATGTACTTCACACTGTATCTGTGTGTCTATTTATATCTCTGATTCGCCAATATGCTGATGACATTACCCTAATTTTGGCAGAAAAAAATAAACAAAAACGGAAGTATTAATGTAAGGATGTCCTTACTAAGTGACTCAATTATCTGAATACTAGCTTGTCATGAAGGAGGTTAAATAATGCTCCACACTTACACTAAATTTTGGTGAGGAGAAACTGTCATGACCATTTTCAAAGGGGTCCCTTGATCTCTGACCTCCATATGTGTGAATGTAACTGGGTTCTATGGGTACCAACGAGTCTCCCCTTTACAGACATGCCCACTTTATGATAATCACATGCAGTTTGAGGCAAGTCATAGTCAAGTCAGCACACTGACACACTGACAGCTGTTGTTGCCTGTTGGGCTACAGTTTGACATGTTATGATTTGAGCATATTATTTTATGCTAAATGCAGTACCTGTGAGGGTTTCTGGATAATATCTGTCATTGTTTTGTGTTGTTAATTGATTTACAATAATAAATATATACATACATTTGCATAAAGCAGCATATTTATCCACTCCCATGTTGATAAGAGTATTAAATACTTGACAAATCTGCCTTTAAGGTTCATTTTGAACAGATGAAAAATGTGTGATTAGTTTGCGCTTAATTGCGATTAACTATGACAATCATGCAATTAATCGCTCGTTCTCTCTTTCAGGTCGCTCATTACTTTGAGTGGATCAGATATCATACAGGGTGGCCTGCTGTGACGAGGTTCAACTCCCAATAACACTCAAACAACCAACTCCAGAAGGATTGCATTCATATTTCACATCGGCTACAGCTGTGTACTGATTGACAATTCTAACTTTTTAAAAATGTTTTATACATTTGTTGCTGTACAAAGCAAAAAAAACATTTTCTGTTGTGTGTAGATTTATTAATGTAAAGTTAATAAAATATGATGTAATGCTGTAACTAAGAAAGTCCTGTTGTCACCTGCTTCATTACAAAGTAGACCATTATTCACTGTTATTCATATTTTATAGTACATGTTGCATTGTCTCCTCTGAATAAACACATAAACTAACAATATCATCAGTCAGTCACTTCTTTGTCTCGACGGTGTGGACGCACAAACACACTCACAGTCTGCACCTTGTATTGATTAATCGTATTGATCATGTGTGTGTAGCTGGAGGGTTGGGTCATGTTTGTGGTTTGTGTGTATAAGTAGGAAAACCCAGAAGTTTGCCTACCTCACAGATAAGTAAACAATGATTTTGAAACAGTGTTGAACATTAACTTATTTGTTCTTCAATCCATTTATCCTGTTCAGGGTCACCTGTCCCAGCATGCCACTTCCCAGCAGACATTTTGACTTGTCATAGCAGGGAAAACATAGGTGTTATTAATAACAATAATGGTGGCTCTGCTCCGTAACTGGCTGCAAACCAGACACTTTTAAAGTTGTGGTGGAGAGGAGGACACTGAGCAGACTGTTATTCATCATAGATTTTTTTGTATTTGTTGTCAATCAAATACAAATATTTAATCGTGATTAATCACAAATTAATCACACATTTTTCTATCTTTATCTATCAAAGGCCAAAGGACCCCTTTGAAAATGGCCATGACAGTTTTTCCTCGCCAAAATTTTGCATAAGTTTGGAGCGTTATTTAACCTCCTTCATGACAAGGTAGTATGACATGGTTGGTACCGATGGATTCTTTCGGTTTAGGTATTTTTTTTCTGCCAAAATTAGGCGGATGTCATCAGCATATTGGATAATCAGAGCTATAAATAGACATACAGATACAGTACCAATAAATTCCTTATATTTTCTAGTTTCATATGATACCAGTATCTTCACTCTAGCTTTAGAACTGAGCCACTTCAGCCTAAAAATCACAAGTTGCATTAATGCGTTAAAGAAATTTGTGGCGTTAAAATCAAATTTGCGTTGACACATTATTATAGTGTTAACTTTGACAGCCCTACTGTCACAGTGTTCCCATACAAAGTTCAAATTTACATGCGAGATATTCGCACGAAACTAATCAAACCTTTGTGTTTATATTACTTCTTCCCCAACAAAGACATCAGATCCAAAATTTTGCTGTCACAAGAGTTTTACCATAGAAATCAATCAAATGTCCGTTTAACGATATTACAAGAAGTTTTCTTTTGTTAACCTTTTAAGCCCTAGGGTGCTGGAAGGTGTGGTTCTCCTAGACAGACATACCTAAAATAAATCAAGAATATCTCCACAACTACCAGGTCTATATGCATGATCTTGGTCTCTATATGGATCCGTGCCCGCTACAACCTCTGAAATATCTATTGCGTTAATGCGTTAACGAAACTAGTGGCATTAAAACAAATTTTAACACATTATTATCGCGTTAACTTTGACAACCGTAGGTTTAAAACAAAACATTGTAACTTGCACACTTTGCTGTATTCCAATATTCTTTATATTGTGTATACTATATGGATATATTTCTCTAGAGTTGATATGTACATTTTATTTACTGTTCCTATGCATTGCCTGGATAACCTGCTGCTGTAACACAATAATTTCCCAGAAGGAAACAAACCAGCCAGGAGGGTTCACACGGCGACCTTCAGTACTGAGTCACCATGCCGCCCACATATTTGTGTTTATGTGGTTACTGGAATATGAGTTTCCCCACATGCACATCAACAACCCCTCACCCGATTCTCCGTTATGTGACGGTACAGTACAAGATTCAGTCCGCTGAATCAATCTGCATGTTTGTTTGTGTTTGTCCACACCGACGAGACAAGCTAATGATTGATTGATGACATCATCAGTGGACAGAAGAGATCTGTCTGTCACTTTGCTCCCTTACAGAGACAATAACTGTCTCTCTGTCTGTATCTGCAGCTGTGTCTTCACTGTAAAAGATATTTTATTATCGAATCCTTTTGTCCATCAGTCACAACAGTTTTAAGCACAGGAAGAAGCTGAACGTGTGGAGGAAACCAGACTACTTGTGCTTGTCAGGATGAGACCAGCCGGAGTTTCTCTTTTCTCTGTGTTTCTTCTCGTGATTCACTCTGAAACGGTGAGTTAACTCATGCTGTCTTTTATTCTTATTTTTCAAGTGTTCAAACGCATTCTATCAATTTCTCTACCTGTATTTGTGGGACTTGTCAAGTTACTTTGGTCAAGTTGACCAAAATAATTCAACAAAAGATAAAACAACTGCTGAATTCAAAAGTATTTGTACTTTTACAGAGATATAAAGTTGTGTATCATCTGTGTAACACTTTAACTAGATGGTGTGCGCAACCACATCCTGTCATTTGTAACTCTATTGCATTTTAGGTGCTCATGCAAAGGGGCTTATCAGGTGATGAGACTCAATTGCCCATAGAGCAGATCCGATCCCCCACCCCGCAGGTTACCAGCCCTGCCCCCACAACCCCTACAGCACCTGAGAGAGACGAGTTTCTGGGTCCACCTGAGTGTCTGGAAAAGAAGTAAGATTGGCTGGGCATCTTCCTTTGGTTGTTTAACTTTCTTTGTTAGTTGCTATGGTCATACTGACGCTTTGTCACGCTCCTTGGTGTCACTTTAGGCAACAGAACCCCTATAGTTAGGTTTAGTAAAGAACAACATGGTTGGGCTTAAAACTACTACGTTTGTACAGTCAAAATGACACTGAACGTCGTGAACAGGGGACATGAACAGCGGTCTCCTTGATGAAACCCTTGTGCGGTGTGGTGTGTCTCTTTCGCTCTTTAAACTATGTCACCACACTCCCGGCGCACTTTTCTCGAAGCGTTTACTGTTGCCTGTGTTTACATTGTAGTTAATGGAACGCCCGGTGCATTTCATACCGGCGCTAAAGTGTACCGTGTGTGGCGGTACTGAACGCCGACGGACGTATTTAATGCCCTGGGATTGAGAACGGATTGGTTATTTTTGTATTTCCCTTTTTGCATTCTTGCTTGATTGATTCAGAGGTCTGGTCCCGGGCTAGTTTTTCAGTCTTAAGCTACTGACTCACAACCACTAGGAAACAGAAAGACTACGACAACCACGATGTTTACTTAATGATTCAAGCTCAAAAGTGAAATCTCTTCACAAAGGTAGGGAAGCAAAATGAATGTGACATGAGGGTGAAAATTCAACAACCCAAACCCAAACGACCCAAAGACGTCTAATTCTTATTGCCACTTTGATTTTCTTAGCTCACTGTAATAACCTGTGTATAAACAATGTGAGATTAATCTGTGTTTGATTTATCTTTCAACATTTATCAGGTTTACTCGTGCATCATGTGGCCTGGTGTTTTGTCCTCCATGGGAGCGTTGCATCGAGGGACATTGCTCCTGTAAACCACCCTACCTGTGTCCCGCTGATGGCATGGCCCCAGTCTGTGGGCACGACAATAGAAACTATCGCTCTTACTGCCAGGTAACTCATGTAAAAGGTTAGGTATCGAGCTGGTTATAGAAACACAAATCAGGAATTTGTTGTAGACATATCGTTTTCTCAGCTGACGGTTCGTATGGTATCTTACATAAAAGTTTTTCTTAATTTTTCGTGCGTTCTCCTTTGAATGTCCAGTGACACGTTTCAGTTTCCACTCATGCATACAGTCTTTTGGGGTGGCACGGTGGCGCAGTGGTTAGTGCTATCGCCTCACAGTAAGTCCCAGGTTTGATCCCCGGTCTGGGCAGGGCCTTTCTATTTGGAGTTTGCATGGTTGTGTGGGTTTGCTCCGGTTTCCTCCCGCCACCATAACATGTATCCCCGCTGGGCAGCCGGCGTAAAAACTATGCCAAACTATGCCAAACTATGCGACCCCTTACGGGAGCAGCCAAAAGACAAACAACACAACATGCATAACAACACAACATGCACACAGTCTTTTCAAAATAAACTTCCAACTTTACAGGATTAGGGAACAAAACTACTTAGTTAGGTTTAGGTAAAGATCGTAGTTAAGGTTAAAATAACTACGGAAGTGGCGTTACTTAAGTATGGAAATGATGTGACGTATAAATCAACAATGACTTCTGGTTTCACACGCGATACGAACAACGGTCTCCTGGGCGAAAGTCCGATGTTTTTGGACCCACCCATCCACCCCGACTTCCTCCCGACGTGCCATTTGTTGCTCTTTATACTTCCTGGTTCCCGATTATGTGGATTAAATACGAATTGATTTCGTGGGATATATACGAATTACAGTGCATTACATTTTGTAGATATAGCTTCCAACGGTGTATGAGAACAGCCCGACTCAAGACCTGGCTGATTCCAATAGTGAAACCCTTTCAAGTTTACACAGCGGTGATCTGTTTTCCAGGTGATGGCTGTCTCATGTCGGACCAAGAAACCCGTCATGTCCCACTTTGGGAGGAATTGCGAAGGTTTGCTCTCACAGATACATTCGGTGCCCTCTAGTATTTTTTAAAATCACTGTTATATTACTACTTATGTTACCTTTGTCTCTCTCTCACCACAGCGAGTCATCCGAAGTTCACAAGTTCAATAGACCCAGACACGGGAGTGGTCAGGGTCGTCATTCCTGATGCTGTGAACCCTGACATCGAGGAGGAGCTACTGGTGTGCAAGAAGCTTTGGAACATGGCGTCTGCTAACGTGGCCTGCAAGGAGCACAGGAATCCACTGTGAGAGGAGATATTTTTATATACCGTGGGATATATATACAGTTTATATACACTACAGTAGCTCCATCAACATATAAACATGCCTACGACAAACTCCTAAACTGTCACAGTATATTTGGTGAGAGATGAACCTACAATGTGACCTGTGTGTGTGCTTACAGTGGTGCAGCGACTGCTGATTCCGTGTGTTACAATACCCTGACAACCGACCGTGACGACAAGCCGTTGCCGAGAAGCTGTGTTAGCGTCCGCTGCCAAGGTTATGAGACTTCCCTCGCTGAGTGTATAATCTACGACAAGAGCAGGATTGCCAACAGGAAGGTCGCTACGGCAACCTGTTATAGGGCATCACAAACACCCAAAGGTCAGTATGTACTGATTCTACTCTGTTCTTTTCTATCGGTGCCTTCAATAAGTTGTATTTACTGCGTGCAAATTAAAAATCCCCAGTAACACCCAGGGGTGGGTATCGGTACGCGATACCTTTAACGTATCGATGAAAACATCCCAGTACCAAGTAGTATCAAAACTTCTCTAGTAAACGATACCAGCAATCGATCTTTTTTGTGCCCAGATCTAAAAAAAAAAAAATCATTCTGACTCCCAACTCATCAAATACCACCGCTTGGTCAGTGCCCCTCGATATCAGAGACCAACGCACAGGGTAGCCCTCTTGCGTTACTTTTGGACAAACCGGGGACGACGTTGAATATACGCTTGTTACATGCATAGTGTCCTTTCAAAATAAACTTCGGTTTTCACAGGAAGTCAGGTTTAGGCAACACAACCATTTATTTAGGGTTAGGAAACGGTCGTTGTTTATGTTAACTTATTCAGCCTTTATGTTAATTTACCAAATATTTGTCCAAATGTTAAAGTGCAATTATATGCTAATGAAACAGTATTATATGCACATTTCAAAACAAAGCAACAAGCTGCTCTTATACCATCTGCAGCTATGGTACCGGTGTCTCACTGGCTTCAAAACTTATGTTTACATCTCAATACAAACTCCAATCTTACATTCAAGGAACACTAGCTCTCCAACACACTTGGCACACGGAAGAGGCTTTAGTTGGTTGCAACAATAAAATGCACAAAGCCCACGGATATGATCAGGGTTTAATTTGAGAAGTTGTATTTTGATATATACTTTTCCAGTATTGTGACCTTTTTTCTTGTCAATGTTTTTCAGAAGAGTGCGGCTTCAAATGTGCAAACACAAAGTGTGTGTCTCTGAAACAGACTTGTGACGGAGTTGATGACTGTGGTGACCGCAGTGACGAAATGTGCTGCAAAAGTAAAGAAAACACATAAATGGATTTTATGTCCCTGTATCTGTAAACGATGTATATTCACAATGTGGATTATTGTGTGATTGACAGATTGCAGGAACGGTGCTTTCCGCTGCAAGACGGGTGTTTGTGTGCATCCAGATGCAGTCCATGACGGACAGATTGACTGTCTGGATGGCGAGGACGAATCAATAAAGCGCACTAGGGACAACAGTGAGATACACTCACACAGACATTTTTAAATTAGTCACACAAACATCATTTACTTCCATTCAGTTTTGGAAATCACTGAAACTGTACTGTGTACGACTTCAAAAAAGTTTTAAACCAACACCTAACAGGTGTATAAATACCACCGCGTGTCATGAGTACGCATTTTAGCATTTCTCATGTCATTTGGACACCACGCAAATGTCAACAGTTAGGATCAGGCAACAAAATCATTTAGTTAGGGTAAGGTAAAAGTCATGGTAAGTACAGAAACAACTACAGAAAACACGTCACAAACATCACAAATGTCACTAACGTAACTTACAAAACAAAACAGCGGTCTCGAACACGAGTCTCCTGGTTAAAAGTCTGGTGTTTGTTGGACCCATCCACCTCCCCACTCGCCCACAATAAGTTGTCTTTCTCTCAATTTATACTAAGCCACTAAATCTATAATTTTACCGTAGCATTTATACACAGATGCGTTTACATTGCAGTCAGTACAGGATACATGGTGTACAAAAGACACATGGAAATCAGGAAAGACGTACTTATTGCACCCTAAACGCCTTGCGCATTATCATGGCAAATGTGCTGGTTAGGCTCCACTTCCCGTCAGTACCAGCCCACTTAATGTGAATAATTGTCACACTTTGAACAGACCAACTTCAGGAACACGACACCCAATGCTACAGTAATTTTGTTGTTGTCTGACTTTAGTAGTTTGTAGTTATATTAATAATTTTCTATTCTCCACAGAACCAGAGGAGGTGGACAGACGACTCCGACTTTTTGGTATACCTGAAACTGAGGTTGAACCTTTCATATGAAACTGTTGTCGTTGTTGGTAGAGGTGATGATGATGACATTTCTTTTTTTTTTTTCAGAGTATACCTCTCCCAAAAACGGTATGTAGCCTAAACAACACATTCTCATTCCCAACTCGTCAAATACCGCCGCTTGGTCAGTGCACCTCGGCATCGGAGACCGACCACCTGGTACCCCTCTTGTGTTACTTTTGGACAGATCGGGGACACGAACAGTGGTCTCATGATTGAAAGTCTTGTGTTTGTTTAACCCATCCACCTCCCTCCCGCCCTGAATGGACTCTCACGCTATTAATACTACGTCACTTGCTCCAACTGCCGAATAACGCCGCG
The DNA here is from genome assembly GCF_043250625.1 of Sebastes fasciatus. Lineage (NCBI taxonomy): Eukaryota > Metazoa > Chordata > Actinopteri > Perciformes > Sebastidae > Sebastes > Sebastes fasciatus. The sequence continues at coordinate 25,315,044 of NC_133816.1, forward strand.
GGTGGGTTTACATTGGACTTAGTTGAAAGCCCGATTCGTCACATACTGCGTGTCCGTGACGTCGAACATGACACAGCAAGAAAACACAGAAAGGCCGGTGCAACGGCACGGCATACATGCAATGCCAGCGGAGTCTATCGCCAATTCTTGCACGACATTCAATGACGTATTTTTCGTGTTTTTCTTAAGAATGTCAAGCAACATGTGATTCCAACAACTCTGTGCATGTGTGTCCAGAAACGAGGGCCGACAGAGTGCATCTGGAGTCCCAGTTATACTGTGGGATTCCCAATGCGACCACGGTGGACGACGTGGAGGTGGAGGAGCGAGGAAGGAGAAGGAGGAGCCGAATCAAGAGAGTGGTGGGAGGAGTCCCAGCCAACCCGGTCAGTTAGAAACACACCTGTCTGTCTGTCTGCTTACAGTCACCAGAACATCTGTTTAAAGCTATTATCACCATCATTTGTTATATCACTTTTAAAAGAAACCTGAAGATATGTTTTTAGCCTGGCTTTTACATGAGGTGCCTCGTCATTGCCTTGATTTTTAATTCTTAATCTTTAGTTTTCATACTATGTCTATATCTTCAGCCTATTTATTCTAGTGTCTTTTATTTATTTTAACATTTTATTGTTTATTGTTTTAATTTTTAGTATTGCAAAATTCTAGTTATTTTAGTTTTACATAACATAACATAATATAACATAACATAACAAATGTATACTTGACGTAGCGTAGCGTAGCGTAGCGTTACGTTACTTAAATAACATAATGTAACATAACGTAACGTAACATAACGTAACGTAACATAACGTAACGTAACGTAACGTAACGTAACGTAACGTAACGTAACATAACGTAACGTAACGTAACATAACGTAACGTAACGTAACGTAACGTAACATAACGTAACATAGCATTACATAAGTAATGTAATGTAAACAACATAACATAACATGACATAAGTAACGTAACGTAACGTAACGTAACGTAACGTAACAGCATTACATAAGTAATGTAACTTAACGTTTATGTAACATAAAACAGAATAAACCAACGCACATACTGTATTTTTCCAGTAGTTTTGAAATGAGACTGTTGTTGTTCTACAGACTCAGATCCAGTGGCAGATCGCTCTGGAGGAGAACAGGAGGATCGATTGTGGAGGCGCTTATATCGGAGGATGCTGGGTAATCACTGCTGCTCACTGCGTCAGGTACAACGAGTGTTTAGGTAGAATGATGATGCAGTAGTATTAGTGTGAAATATGAGCAGTGATGGAATGTAGGTTTACTTAAGTACTAGTACAAATTCAGTAACATATATTATTATTATAGAACAAAATATCGTCTTCTATTCAGGCCAGTACAGTTCTTGTAATAGTAGTAGTGGTGGCACGTATTGTACATTAACAATCATTGTAGTACTAAAAGTAGTAGTAGTGGCAGTTGAAGTAGTTCTCTCTCTCTTGGCCAGGCCCAACCCGTCTGCGTTCAATGTGAAGTTTTCTCTCTGGAAGAAGTCTCGAAGTCAGGACACGACTGACATTGTACCTGTTGAAGACATTCGCATCCACCCAAAGTATTTATCCATCTGAGCGATAACCCTCAATCATTACACATGCATGTGACTGAATGGTGATACAAAGTGTGAAATAATGTGTTTTGTCCTGAAGGTACAACGCCAGCACTTATGAGAACGACATCGCTCTGGTGCAGCTGAAGAAGCTTCCGTTCACGGACAAATGTCTGTTGGACAACCCGGCCGTCAGCGCCGTGTGTGTCCCCTGGTCCACCCAGCTCTTTCAGCCCAACCACACCTGCAGCATCTCTGGGTGGGGACGGACCGCAGGTGTGTGGAGCTCTGACATTAGTGTAAATGAGGTCCTCAGGTGATACAAAGGGAAGAGAAATATGGGGTGAAAATGCAAAAGTCGCTATCTTGACTCTAAATGGGACCATAATTTACTAAATGAACATCATGCTGTATTGAAGAAGACTTGAAACTAGCGAGACCATAAACTCATGTTTACAATGTTTACTGAGGTAATGAATCAAGTGAGAAGTAGGCTCATTTTCTCATAGACTTCTATACAACCAGAGGAGTCGCCCCCTGCTGGCTGGTAGAAAGAATGCAGGTTTAAGGCTCTTCAGCATTGGCTTCACTTTTCAGACTCGGTGGCTGCTGCTTGCATGAAATGCTTTTCAGGGCACTAATAGTGACATTTTGTGAACAGATTTAATTTAGAGCCCCAAAACATTTAATCGATCAAAATTAAATTTAAATAAAAAACTTAATAAGCTGCATTTAATAAGTCAGACAGTCAGTTAGCTTGAATTGTGTAAAGTTTTAAAATGATCTAGTTTACGTATTGATGACTTTGTTCACAGAGGGCAAAGCAGCTCAGGTGTTGCTCTGGGCCAACGTATCCCTCATCGCCGACTGTCAGAATTTCTACAAAGGTCGCTTCAAGCCAGGCATGATGTGTGCAGGTTGGTGTTTGTGTGGTTGATGAGCTATGTGCACAAAAAACTAGCTGCTTTATAGACATGTGTGCATGTGCTAATGTGTGGGTGTGTGGGTGTGTTTGCAGGTGATCTGGAGGGCAGCGTGGATTCCTGTCAGGGGGACAGTGGCGGTCCGCTGGTTTGTGAGGATGAACTGGGCGTTTCCTACCTGTGGGGCATCGTCAGCTGGGGAGAGAGGTGTGGTCAGTCAGGTTTCCCCGGAGTTTATACGCAGGTAAAATACATACAGTATACCGTATATACACATATACAGTACATGGAGAAAATACACAGGAAATTCATACTGTAAATGTATACACCAGGGTTATTAAAGTAAAATAAAACTGAAACTAAAATATGTAGTGAAAAATATTGTTAGTGAACTGAAACTAAATAAAAACTAAATCCTTTAAGACAAACTAAAACTTAACTGAAACTATATTGCCTACTTAAAAATGATTATTATTATTAATAATAATAATAATAATAACAATAATAATAATATATCACTACCAAAAAAGCTCTCGTGACATTAAGCCACAGGAACTGACCAGACTTGATCTTCCAGGAGATGGCGCTATGACACAATCGTTTCACATCAGACGCTAAAGTAACACGAAGTTTAAATATTAAAAATCATATCCATTCCTGCACAGTTCTCCAACCATGTATTTTCTATGTAGATAGATACATACCTCTTAGACATTATACCTGGCCCTAACAAAAACAAACTAAACTAAATATATATATATATATAAACTAAAACTATATATATATATATATATATATATATATATATATATATTATTTTTTATATATTTAGTTTAAGTTTTAAGACATTTAGATTTATATATTTACAGTATTTAAAAAATATATATATTTTTAGTTTAAGTACATACATTTAGTTTTAGTTTATATATATATTTTTTTTTATACATTTAATTTTAGTTTATATAAAACTAAATGTATAAAAACTAAAACTAAATATATAAAAACTAATTATTTAAATACTAAAACTAAATATATAAAAACTAAAACTAGATATATAAAAACCAAAACTAAATATATATAAACAAAAACAAAAAAACTCAAACTACTTATAAAAAAGCTCAAAATAAATATTAAATATTAAATAAATTAAGACTAAATATATAAAAACTAAAACAAAATATATAAAAACTAAAACTAAATATATAAAAACTAAAAGTTAATATATGTAAACTAAAACTAAACCTTTCAGAAAAACTGAAACTAAATATTTTGCTAGTTTTGTAAACGCGCTCTGAAAATGAACTAAAACTAAAATGAAATAGAAAAGTCAAAACTAGAATAAAATAAAAACTAATGTCTCTGTTCAATGAATCTTTCATCATGAACACAGTTTCAAAAAATGAAAACAAAACCAACATTCAGCAAAACGTAAATATTTGTACAACGGTCTAAATATTACAAACAAATCATTACATCGTGCTTTTATATTTGGTGTTTTGTTTACACAAATAATGTCACAAATACAACGTAACGTTAACATTAATTCCTCTTTCTCTCCGACAGGTTGCTCATTACTTTGAGTGGATCAGGCTTCACACAGGATGGCATGCAGTCACCAAGTTCAACTCCTGATAAGGCAAACACACACTTACGCAACACGTTTTTATTTTAAAAAATATCACATACTTTAAAATAGCCTAAATATATCTTTCTGTTTCTACATCGCGAACAAAAGACTGACATTTCTTTATATAGCTAACAAATTAGGCTAATCTGTTTTATACACCTGTCAATAAAAAGTAGTTTTATTTGTATTGCTAGCAATATAAAAATGTTGTTTCTGCAGCTAGCACATTTTTGTTTGCTAAAAAAATACTTATTTGTACTACTTTGTACCTTTGTACTGAAACTGCTGCACAACCAGTTCCCCCAGGATGAATAAAGTTTTATCTCATCTTAATAATCATTTATGTTTTTGCCCTCAAGTGCAAGATGTGTCATCAAAAAAATGTTGAAATGATTTCCAGGAAGAGAAACAAGAGTTGACATATGTTAACAAATACAAAGAGATAATGCAGGGACGCAGCATGAAAACATGGAAATGTATTTTTATTTCACCGTGTCTTTAATGAAGACAGCTGACAGAAGCATCTTTTTTCAGAAACAATACAAAAAATGTGCAAAAAATACCATTTAATGTCACAATAAAAAAAACAAAGTAAAACTCAGGTGGCTCTCTGTGGCGGAGGAGGATCCACCTTCAGTCGAATGGCACTCCTCAAACTCATGAGATCACCCTCCACCTGCAACCACACAGTTTTATACATTTTAATTACTTCAGGTGTCAGTTTAAGAATCATTTTAAAAGTCTTTGTTTCTGTACAACTAAAAAATATGCTAAATAAAAGCCTCATCTTACACTTTTGTCAGGGGTAAACAAAAATATAAGTCACCGCAAAATAATTAGGAAGACATATTAGGCAGAATTTCTAGAAGACAAAGTTGTTGTGTTCGTGCTGTTCTCATCCACCGTTATGGCGTTAAGTAATGCACTGTAATTTATATATATCGCATACATCAGACCGGTACGTTGCAAAATGCCTTTAGTGGGCGTGGTCACGAGAGCCTACTCTGGATGACGCGTTGCCGGTCTGATATATGAAATCTATTTGTGTGTAATTCACATAATCGTGAACCAGGACGTATAAAGAGCAACAAACGCCGTGTAGGGAGGAGGTCAAGGCAGATGGGTGGGTCTAAAAACACCAGAGAGAAACACCAGGAGACCGGCGTTCATATCCCGTTTGAAACCAGAAGTTAACGTTGATTTATTTGTCTGTTCGTAACTTCCGTACTTAAGTTACGCCACTTGCATTTAACCCTCCTGTTGTCCTCGGGTCAAATTTGACCCGTTTTAAACTTCATTATATAAATATGGATTTCTTTAATCTAATTGCCCGAAAATAACATGGATGGTTGCCTACTGTGGTCTTTGCAAATATATATATATATATATATGTATATATATATATCGTGTTTATATTGACCACTGCTTTCATTGTATTGTGGGTGTTTTATTCAAATCTATAGCATCTGTGGTTTTCCCGGGTCAAAATTGACGGTAAGATAACAAGTGTCATTATGTGCTGTGTTTCCTGTGAAGTTTGTTTTGAAAAGAGATGAATGCATGTAAGGAGAGAGAAATTGACACTGGACATTTGTAGGAAAACGCACAAAAATAACGAGGAATATTTTCCCGTAAGATATCAAACGAGGCGTTGCATGAGGAGGATATGTTGTTGTGTTAACACTGTGTGTGTGTTTGATGTGTTCATCACCTTTGCCAACTCGTCTTTGAGCTCGTTGTATTGTTGGACGTTGAATATCTGTTGAGATGCTTTCTTGTGGAAGAATTGAAGGAACTGACGATCCCGCACGCTCGGAAGGAGGAATTCCTGCACACACACACATACACACACACATAGAGTAATATAAAGCAATGAAACACGTTTGTACTGTCGAGCAAGCCAAAGTCTAACCTTTACCCTGAAACCCCCAAACAGCCCTTTGGTGAAGTGGGGACCGGTCCTCACTACGCAGGTCTGAAGTATGGACTGGTCCTCATAAAGATGGTAGACAGACACACACACACACACACACAAAGGGTTCCTACCTGTTTGGTGAGGATGTAGTAGCCAAAGAAGATCATGCTGGTGGTGGTGGTGATGAAGTAGGTGATTGGTTCCATGACGTCCCACGCAAACACATACCTGCCAACACACACACACACACACACACACACACACACACACACAGGTGAAAACATGATCCCAGGATTAGTAATGTGTGTAGTAATGTTTCAGGCTTGTGTGTGTGTGTGTGTGTGTGTGTGTGTGTATTCATTACCAGGTGAGGTAACCCAGGAATCCTCCCTGCAGGGACAGGTAGGCTAGCCCCGCCCACCCCAGCAGTGACGCTCTCGTTGCCGCCTCCTGCGCCATCTTGACTCTCACCTGTAGAAAAACACACAAAAACACACAAAAACACAGAATCATTCTGGTTCTTTAGCGTCTGTTGAGAACAATAAGTACTCAGATACTTTTACCTAAAAGTAAAAGTACAAATACCACGTCTAAAAATACTCTCATAATTTATCAGTGAGTTAGAATCTATGGCCCCGACCACGGCTCTGAAATATCAGTAAGTTAGTAGTAGTAGTACTAGTAGTAGTAGTAGTAGTAGTAGTAGTAGTACTAGTAGTAGTAGTGGTAGTAGTAGTAGTAGTAGTAGTAGTAGTAGTAGTACTAGTAGTAGTAGTGGTAGTAGTAGTAGTAGTAGCACTGTAGTAGTAGTAGTGGTAGTAATAGTAGTGGTAGTAGTAGTAGTAGTAGCACTGTAGTAGTAGTAGTGGTAGTAATAGTAGTGGTAGTAGTAGTAGTAGTAGTAGTAGTAGTAGTAGTAGTAGTAGTAGTAGTAGTACTAGTAGTAGTAGTGGTAGTAGTAGTAGTAGTAGCACTGTAGTAGTAGTAGTGGTAGTAATAGTAGTGGTAGTAGTAGTAGTAGTAGTAGTAGTAATAGTACTGTAGTAGTATTTGCTGTGTAGTACCGTCTCCAGCGGCTGCAGCTGCTCTTTGAGCTGCTCTTGTCTGATCAGCAGCTCGTTGTGTTTGATGTGTTGCTGCTGAGGAAGACTCAGAGCCGAGTGAAGAAGACGGACGACGTACTTCATATCATCCAGACCCAACACGTGTTCATGAGACGACCCTGACGGAGACGGACACGGAAACAGGGTTCCTTTAAACCACACATTAAGACTTCAACGCTCTGTCTCCTGTCCAATCCTTCTGGGAGACGAAGTAAACATTTCATAACAGAAATAACAGCTGCTTCATGTCTATATGCTAAGCTACGCTAACCACATCCTTCACACACACACACAGGTTGTACCTTGTCCAAGTGAGCGGACGTTGTGTATGACGCCGTTGATGACCAGTTGAAAGTCTTTATTTAACACAGTTTCCATGAAGGTGCATGAAGAGATTCTCTGTCCATCTGAGGAAAGAAAGTCCAGATTATTTCAGTTTCATGTGTTCATAACGTTACAGTAACGACTGTGTGCTCTTTTACTTCCACCTTTGTGAGGACCAGTTTGAGTTTTAGATGTTAAAAGTGAGGACGTTTTTAAAATGTAGGGACATTTTAGACAGTGGAGACAGTTTTAGAAAGCGAGGGAATTTGTTGTAAGTGGGGACATTTTTACGGCTTGAGGACATCTGTGGACAGTGACGATATCATAGGCGAAGATATTTTTTAGAAGGTAGGGTGAGTGAGGAAAGTGAGGACATTTTTGGAGACTGAAACTATTTTTGGAAAGTGAGGACATTCATGGACACCTGGAACAATTCTGAAAAGTAGGGATATTTAAGGAAATTGAGGACATTTCGGCAAGCAAGGACATTTTCAGAAAGAGAGGACATCTGTGAATAGTGGGGACATTTCTTAAAAATGGGGATATTTAAGGAAATTGAAGACATTTTGGAAAGTGAGGACATTTTAGAAAGTGAGGACATTTGTGGGCGACAGGGACATTTCTTGATTTCATGAAATTGAAGTGAGTGAGGACATTAGGACATTTGAGACACGTGAGCATATTTTAGAAAGTGAGGACATTTTTTAAAAAGTGAGACCACATATAGAAAGCGAGGACGCTTCAGTACTTCTTCACTGAAAATGAAGACTTGGTTTCGGGGTTCAGGTCAGAATGAGGTCTCTGAGGTTAAGGTTGCGTGTTCTGTGTATTGTAGTGTTGTAGAACATGTCTGTGTTACCTCCGTTGAGCAGGGTGGCGGTGTGCACCTTGGGGTCCTTGGCCGTGATGTCTCGCAGCAGGTCGCCGACTGTGGTCAACATGGGCGTCAGAGTGAAACGACACTGCTGACCTGCCGGGAGGAGCAGAGAGAGGACGGGGCGACCGAAGCTGTAACGAACGGACGCATCTGAGAGACACAGAGGGACGGAGAGGGACGGAGAGGGACGGAGAGGGACGGAGAGAGACGGAGAGGGTTACATCTATTTAATTACATTTTCTTTTCTTTCTCTTTCATTTCTCAGAATGCCGTTAATGTCGGCTCTGATTAGTGTCACCTGTCCCCCGTTAGCCTGCAGTCACCAGACCTCCTGATCACCTGTTCCCCCTCCCTCAATCAGCCATTAGTCATTTAGTCAGTGAAGTTAATGAAGCCAACGCTGAAGAGCCTTAAACCTTCATTCTGTCTAGCAGCCAGCAGGGGGCGACTCCTCTGGTTCTATAGAAGTCAATGAGAAAATGAGCTTCTACTTCTCTCTTGATTTATGACCTCAGTAAACATTGTAAACATGAGTTTATGGTCTCAATCTCTAGTTTCAAGTCTTCTTCAACACAGCATGATGTTCATTTAGTAAATTATGGTCCCATTTAGAGTCAGATAGACCATAAAGCAGGGGATGCTTTAGGGCGGGGCTACCTTGTGATTGACAGGTCACTACCACGGCGTTGTCAGGTCTGGGAGTTGTCCGTGTTTTAGTCTTACAACTTTAACCCTTTCACAGTGTGTTTTCACTTCATCACAGTTAATTAGAAAATTTTTGGTAGACTAAAAATGTCTTATTCAACGTTCAGTTGTACTTAGCTCCACCTTCTCGTGTTACTTCTGGTTGCAAAAAAACAAGATGGGGACAGCCAAAAACCAAAAAGGAAAAGTCCAAAAACCAAGATGGCGACGACCAAAAACTCAAATTTAAACGTCCAAAAACCGACGGGTGACGTCACGGTGACTACGTCCACGTCTTATATACAGTCTATGCCAAATACCTGCAGAACTTCCCATCAGCCTCAGCTCTACTTTGTGTTTACTAATAATCAGTAAATGTTAGCATGCTAAACAAAGATAGTAAACATCAGACCTGCTAAACTTCAGCATGTTAGCGTTCGTTCAGCTGCTAGCACGGCTGTAGACTGTGAGTGTTGTTAGTTCACAGTTTATGGGCTAAAACATGTAAAAACATGTTGCTGTTTAAGGGGCTGAATTACCTTTAGATGGAGGCTGACTGCTGTAACTGGAAACAACACAAGTAGGCCAGACCGAACTGGACTGAGAGAGAAAAACACATTATTATTATTATTATATTCATAACTCAGAAGCACAACCAACACAATCCAGTAGTCACCTCACATGTGGCAGATAAGGAAACACTCCTATTGATCCTTTTCTAGATTAAGTAGGTGTGGCTGGCTACACAAACAATGGAGCTGAGAATGGTCGAGAGACATAGAAATGTAAGGGAGAGAGAGAGAGAGAGAGAGAGAGAAAGAGGCATGTGTTTTACAGCTGCACGTCATAACAGACCACACACACACACACACAGCCGTGTACTTCTATCTTTGTGAGGACACTCGTTGACATAATGCATTCCTTAGTCCCTTAACCTAAACCTGACTCTAACCTGAACTTTAAAACCGAGTCTGAACACTCAAACAAGTCTTTGAAGGTCTGTCTGAATGTGAGGAGCGGCCAACATGTCTTCACTTTCCAAAAATGTCCTCAACGGTCTGAACTTCTGAGACAGAAACAGGCCAGTGTGTGTGGGTGTGTGTGTGTGTGGGTGTGGGTGTGGGTGTGTCATACTAGCTTGTTATGAGGGAGGATAAATAACGCTCTAAAGTTACACAACATTTTGTAAAAGAAAAACTGTCATGGCCATTTTCAAAGGGGTCCCTTGAGCTCTGACCTCAAGATATGTGAATGTGTGAGGGTTTTTGTCCAAAAAAAGTCCAAGAAAAAGTCAGAAAAATGTCCAAAAAGTGTCCAAAAAAAGGTCAGAAAAATGTAAAATAAATAAATAAATCAGAAAAATGTCAAAAAAAAAATAAAAAAAATGTCAGAAAAAAAGACAGAACAAAGTCAGAAAATTGTCCAAAAATGTCAAAAAAAAATGTCAAAAACAAAGTCAGAAACAAAGAAGTTAGAAAATTGTCCGAAGAGTGTCCGAAAAAAAGTACCAAAAAAGTCCAGCAAATGTCCTCACTCTGAAGGTCTGAAACTCAACTTGGTCCTCACAAAGATAGCTGAACAAGTACACACACACACATGGATGTAGTAGTTGTAGTTTCTATAGTTTCTATAAGGCTAGTAGTTGTAGTGCACAGTACATTAGTAGTATTAGTGGTAATAGTACACAGTCAGCAGTAGTAGTATTGACAGATTTACAGAACCTTAAACCGACAGCTTTAAGGAAACTATAATAAAGGCTTTTTAAGAATCTCTCTCCAGACTTTTAGTCTATAGATGTAATAAGTACCTGATAGACTTTAAAACATGTTGAACTCACTGTGTAGACTCTGAGTCTTGGTGGTCGAGAGCAGCAGAGACTGAACCTGCAGAGAAGTCTGGGGACAAACATGGTGAGCTGACAAAGAGACCGACTGCAGATCTGAAGCTGAAACCTGGAGGCTGAATTGTTTGTGAAGCGTTTGTGAGGCGAGTGGAAACAGGTTTCATGACAGGCTGAACCACAGGAAGAGGGAGGCAGGGAGGTTAACCCTCTCCTGACTCGCTCAGAGCTCAGGAAACAGTTTGTTCTCTGGCAGGAAACCACACAGGAAGTGACAGATTCACACCAACACGTCTAGAACCTGCTCCTGAGCTTCAACTGAAACTCTCCGCTGAACATTTTATTAATAGCAATAAAAACTAAGTTGCACTTCCTGTTCCTGATTTGCAATTTTATGCATTTTTTGTTGACTAAAATAACACATTTAGAAGATTATTTCGCTTCAGTGAAGGTATAAGCTCTGTATCTAAAGCTTGTAAACACAGGTTAAGAGTGAATTAGGACGTGTAGTTTCCTTATCATTCCTGTTATGCAGCAACATTTAATGCACATTAAAAATACTTATTTTTTACTTTACTGAGCTTTTTGCTTGATTTCACTACGTCCCCAGTGCAAAGAACTTCTACTTCTATAAGCCATAAAATTATAAAATACCTAAAATATTATGTCATGTTAAACCTTCTCTGATCATATATATATATACATATATGTGTGTGTATATATATATATTTTTGTTTCTGTTTTTTCTGTTTTTGTCATTTCATATATATTATTATTATTATTATTATTAAATATATATATTGTATATTTCATATATATATATATATATATATATATATATTTATTTATTTATTTTTTTAATTCTTGAATTTTTTTTTTTTTACCGTTTTCATCATTTCCTGTGTGTCTCTGATTATGAAGAAAGTTGGTTCGATCAAAATAATTTTAAACATATTTGATGTAGTTATAAAAGCTGTGACCGTTAAACACGTCATTATTCTTATATAATGGAAAAAAAGATGAAAAATAAATTTCTTTTTCAAAAGTCGAGGCTGAAATGTTGCTGCATAACAGGAACGATCCCATAATAGGCTTGAGTTTTGTTCACAACTTCTCTGTTATGTTAATTTCAGGACAGTGTGGACTCTCCAGTCCAGCAGTCAGCAGCTTCACTCCTCCATCCTACAGGTTGTTGTTGCTCAGGTTCAGCTCTCTCAGAGGGGGTGGTGTTGGACTTCAGAGCCAGAGAAGAACAGCAGCTCTCTGACAGACAGCAGTCATTTAATCTGAATACAAGAACAAAGACAAAAGTGTGTAGCTATCAAGACTGGAAAATACTAGTTCAGCCACAAAGTTAGTGAGACGTAGGGCAACATTTACAGATTGTTGGCCCTAAAACAGGGCTTATAACACAAATCGTTGCATGGCGTACGAACTGAGTGGTCTGAATCAAACACCAAATGCCAATCACCACATCTTTAATGCCTTTCTCTGTCTGACTCTGTCTGCCAGCTGCAGCTCCAGATGTGACCTCAGGGTGGCGCCGTCGTCCTATCGGTCTGAACTTCTGAGACAGAAACAGGCCAGTGTGTGTGTGTGTCATAGGAGCTTGTTATGATGGAGGTTAAATAACGCTCTAAAGTTACACAACATTTTGTCAAAGAAAAACTGTCATGGCCATTTTCTAAGGAGTCACTTGAGCTATGACCTCAAGATATGTGAATGTGTGAGGGGTTTTTGTACAAAAAAAAGTCCAGTAAAAAGTCAGAAAGAAAAGAAAAATGTTTAAAAAAAAGTCCCAAAAATGTAAAAAACAAAAAGTCCCAAAAATGTAAAAAAAAAAAAAAGTCCCAAAAATGTAAAAAAAAAAAAAAAAAAAAGTAAAAAGTAAAAAAAGGGTTTTTAAAAAGAAGTCAGAAAATTCTCTGAAAAGAAATTACCAAAAAATGAAAGAAAATAAATCAGAAAAAAATCTGAAAAATGTAAAAAAAAAATTACAAATAGTCCCTTTAAATATTTCTAAATATTTCTAAGTATTATCCTAATAAATGTGTTTCTGTTTAAAATTAGAATTGAAAACAGTCTAAATAATAAATAAGTTTCAGCTTGGTGTTTTATTTTAGCTTCACTACAGACTTCAGTTACTAGACGAGACATGCCCCCTCCTCTCTGTCTCTGTATCGATGGCTGCAGGTGAGGATGCGCGCGGGTATCGATGTGCGCGCGGGAGGGGCGGGTGCGCGCGTGTCAGTTGGAAGCAGCATATAAAGTGGATCCAGGTCCTGGACCAGCTCACCTGTCCTCCTCCTGGAACCGAGACAGTCAGACGGGCTCACTATTCTACAAACATCTGGACACAACAGCTGCAACTCACCGAGAGGGACTCACTGGGACCGTTTGGATTCATTATTGATTATTAGTGTTTCAGAGAGAAGGAGCTTCAGTCTGCAGCAGCAGGTAAACACACAGCATCACTGTCTGCACATCTAACTGGTTTATGATGAATATTATCTTAAATTATAACATCAGGTCTGAATTCAGCTTCAGTAAAGTGATGCACAGGACATTTCAATCTTTTTTAAATATAGATGTAGCAGTGTGGTTTATTGAGTTTAGATATTCATATTCTGAAGTAAGATACGAGTTTTTTCACTGGATTTTGAGGAAAGTTTAGTTTCAAACTGGATTAAAAACATCTAAACAGTGAATATACGTTTCCTTTTTTACATTTCGTTTATATTTCCTGTTGGTCTTAAAGCTTTTATTATTTTAATGTCCTGTTGGTCTCAGTGTTTTATTATTTTAATGTCCTGTTGGTTTCAGTGTTTTATTATTTTAATGTCCTGTTGGTTTCAGTGTTTTATTGTGCTGTTTTATGGTTTTTATGTTTAATGTTGCAGCCCTTCAGTCAAATTCTGTTGATTTGAAATGAGCTTTATGAATAAAGGTGGGTTAGATTAACCTCAGTGGGCTACGTCACATTGTGAGAGTGTTCTTCAGTATTTGCTGAGTTGTTGTTTTTTCCCAGCAGGCAGCAGTCATGACCAGTCAGCCGCTGCTGATGGTGTGTCTGGCGCTGGTGCTGGTGGCGTGCACACGCAGCGGAGAGGCGCGCGTCCGACTGAACGCCATCAGAACGGTGATCCTGACGGAGGGGCACGCGCTGCCGCTGAACAGGAGCGCCTGGGAGCCGAGTCTGGACCTGACGGTGAGGGTGATGTAGAGAACGTTCTCTCTCAGAGAACCGTTGGAACGTTCTAGAACCGCTACAGTGTTTCAGAGTTACATTCTAGAACCGCTACAGTGTTTCACGGTAACATTCTAGAATCGTTCCAGTGTTTCTCGGTGACGTTCTAAAGACGTGCCAGTGTTTCTCGGTAACGTTCTAGAACCGTTACAATGTTTCACGGTAACATTCTAGAATCGTTTCAGTGTTTCTCGGTGACGTTCTAAAGACGTGCCAGTGTTTCTCGGTAACGTTCTAAGGACGTTCTAGTGTTTCATGGTGACGTTTTAAAGACGTTCCAGTGTTTCTCAGTAACTTTCTAGAACCGTTCTAAAGACGTTCTCCTCTCTCCCCGCAGCTCTTCCAGTGCATGAGCGACCTGGAGTGCAGCGAGGGCAGCTACTGCCACGCCCCCACCAAAGGCCCCGCCCACTCCCGCTGCCAGACCTGCCGCAGGAGGAAGAGGCGTTGCCATAGGGACGGCATGTGTTGCCCAGGCAACCGCTGCAGCAACAGTAAGATTAGCCTTCACATACAGCCCATAATAATAATAATTATTACAGGATGTTTTACATTTAGTGGTGTTGTCTGAACGTCTATTTATTATATATATCACCATACTTCTGACTCAGCGTATCTCTTGATTGTGACGTAGCATCTAAAAATACTCTCTGAATTTTAATTATTAATAAAGTATAAATTCACACTTCTACATCTCCTAATGTTGATTTTATAGTAACTTTATTAGTTTGAATTGCTGCTCATGCATTGGTTGTGTTTGTCCCTCAGATCTCTGTATCGCTGACGTGGATAGTTTCGTGTCTCAGAGGATCCCAGACTCAGACGGAGGGATGAGTCCGCTGTCTAAGAAGAAAGGATGGAGGAAGAGAGGGAGGATGGAGCGCGAAGGGCCAACCAGTAGAGGTGAGCAGTCACACTTAACAACATCATCAGTTCTGTTTGGTTTATGTGGAAATAATCCACTTTATTCACCTTTAGCATCTCCCTGGTTCCCTAACAGCCAATGGGATCGTTCCATTTGGGTTTTGGATTATTGCAGAAAATAAACTAAACATTTATGATACTGACACGAGATAATCTCCACTAATGAACTCCACTTTATGATTCTTGAAGTGTGAATGCAATCAGCAGAAGTAAAAAGCTAACGCTACGCTGTAAACGAAATACTAAAAACCCGTTGGCTTCCAGACGAGGGAACAGGAAGTGGTAAAATGCTGACTCGTCTCCGGGTTTTAGGACTCGCTCTCTCTTGGTTGTGGTCTTACTAACGGCGTCTGTGTTGCAGGTCAAGTCGGGGATCCCTGTCTACGCTCCTCGGACTGCTCGGACGGCTTGTGCTGCGCCCGTCACTTCTGGACTCGCATCTGCAAGCCCGTGTTGCGGGAGGGACAGGTTTGCACGCGGCACCGCCGGAAGGGGAACCACGGCCTGGAGCTGTTCCAGCGCTGCCCCTGCGGCGGCGAACTGAGCTGCCGAACGCTGCGAGAGCCCGGCACTCGGTCTTCGTCGTCGTCATCGTCATCGCTGCTGGTGGTGGCGGCAAAGTCCAAGTTTGCGGCGTCCTCGTCTCGCCACTCCTCCCCCCACACTTCACCGCTGTCTTCATCATCAGCAAAGCCGGCGATGGCAAAGACGAGACTTCATGTGTGCCAGAAAAGCTAAAGAAGGGTGGATGAAAAGATGGAGAGGAAGAAGGAAAGACCCTCCAACTCCAGAGGCGACGAGAGGCAGAGAGTGAGACAGAGACAAACGGAGGGAGGGGTGAATACCTGTTCACACCTGTATCTCAATGCTAATGAGCTTCCTGTCAGGCTGCTTTCACACACAAACTGAGCGGGACATGAAACTCTTTGTGGTTCAAATCCGGTTTCCTCCTCTGGGGGCGTCTAGACGAACAGAAACCACTTTGAAATCTGGTTTGACCCCATTTACACCAACAGGAAACGCATAAACAATGAAAACCTGATACACGTCTCTTGTGATGGACGCCAACAAGCAGGCTTTGAAGGCAATCATGTGCTTTTATTTTGAAAAACCACACTAGAGAAACACTCTAAAATATTCTCAAACAAGGAAACATTGTGCTAACTGTGAAATAAGGTCGAGATAGTTTCCTCTGTGGAGTGGCGTTATTAACATCTGATTTTCAAAACAAAAGTCTTGAATTGCACTGTTATAAGTAGATTTATTTCAGCCTGGTTACAAAGATATTTCCCTACATCTATCCACTGATGTGCCACCAATGGAGAAAGGTCTGCAAAAAAATACTGAACACAACGAGCTAAACACCGTTATTAAAAACAATTTATGTTGATTTCCTTATTTTAAGGTAATTATTTTGATACGACTCTGGTAAACTATCTTACGTTAACTTGAAATTGGAAGTAAATAAAAGAAAAAGTGAACTCAACCCTCAATGTCCATTCTGGCAATCAGGAAAGACAAAAATAGGTTTTCAACACCTCAAGGGGTAATTTAAATGAAATATAGGACTTTCTAGTTGTATAATGTTCCACTGAAACTCCCAAAACAACAACTGTACCACAAATATAACTTCTCTTTGTAAAAGAGCGTCAATAGAAACTCGTTCACATCCTTAAACTGTGAAATGTCGCCTTGTTAAGCCAAACCTCTCCAGACGTCTCGTTGGATTGCACTGTTGTTATCGTGATAGAGTTATTTTTCTATAAGTTGTTCCTGTATATTTTGGATGAATGTTGGTATAACTATGAGTTTGTAATGCGGCGCTCTGCCAGTTTATTTTGGGGGTTTATTTCCACCACTTTAAGAAGGAATCTTGTGTTTCTGTCATGTAAGGCAGTCTGTCAATCACTAATCTGTGTTTTTATCATTAAAAGGATTTGTCATCTTAAACATGTTCGTGTGTCTTTATATTTCGGTACAAATAAAACTATTTATGTTATTTATAAAGTAGTGAACATAGTTTTGTATGTTAATCTTGATGTGTGTGTAGTTGTATAGCTGTAAAGAGTAGCAGGTGATTTGAGGTGGCGATGCCATCCCCCTTATCTCAGTAAGTTAGAATCTATGGCCTCGACCACGACTCTGATATATCAGTTAGTAAGAATCTATGGCCCCGACCACGGCTCTGAAATATCAGTAAGTTCAAATTTATGGCCCCGACCACGACTCTGAAATATCAGTAAGTTAGAATTTATGGTCCTACTACTAAAGTAGTAACCTTTCCACATGCGTCTGAATGTCTCAGTGCTGCTGGTTGGTGGTGATGAGATCAACAAAGAGGAAAAGTCATGCCCGCGGGCCGTGAAGGCACCAGGAAATGATTCCATCTGTGCAGATAAAAGTTATTTATGACCACAGAGTTAAAGCTCAGCCTCACATATTTCAACGGTTTGCAGATTTGAATATGTGACAGAAGGATGACAGGTGATTTCTGTCTTTGTCTTAATGAAAAACAGTTCAATGAAACAGAGGACAGTCTGTCCGTGGATCACTCAAAACTCACTTTATTTACAAATAGCAAACATTATTATTTATCTGATTTCATTTCTTCTCTCGTCTGAATTAGTTGAGTAACATCAGATGTTTTATAGCTAGATATCTGCAGAAACTAAACAACAAAATATCAAATCGGTTATTGCCTTCCGACCCGAGAGCAATTTCTGATGATAGCATGTCAGCTAATTAGCATACATACGGTGCTAATCCAGCATCACTTCCAATATTATAACAGCTACATTAGCTTGGGTTACAGGCTAGCTAACGTTAGCGTCACTGTCCGGCTCGTTATCGGATTTAGGGAAGTTTCATCTCAGGCAATTTCAGCCAAATAAATTACGAGTCAAACTTTCCTCTAGTTGCATACAAGTTTTTTCAAACTAAACTTCTGTCTTCACAGGAAACAACTTCCTGAGGTTTAGGCAACCAAACTACTTAGTTAGGTTTAGGCAACCAAACTACTTAGTTAGGTTTAGGCAACAAAACTGCTTAGTTAGGTTTAGGCAACCAAACTACTTAGTTAGGTTTAGACAACAAAACTGCTTAGTTAGGTTTAGGCAACCAAACTACTTAGTTAGGTTTAGACAACAAAACTGCTTAGTTAGGTTTAGGCAACAAAACTACTTAGTTAGGTTTAGGCAACCAAACTACTTAGTTAGGTTTAGGCAACAAAACTGCTTAGTTAGGTTTAGGCAACAAAACTACTTAGTTAGGTTTAGGCAACCAAACTACTTGGTTAGGTTTAGACAACAAAACTGCTTAGTTCGGTTTAGGCAACAAAACTACTTAGTTAGGTTTAGACAACAAAACTGCTTAGTTAGGTTTAGGCAACAAAACTACTTAGTTAGGTTAGGCAACAAAACTACTTAGTTAGGTTTAGGCAACAAAACTACTTAGTTAGGTTTAGGTAACAAAACTACTTAGTTAGGTTGAGGAAACAAAACTACTTAGTTAGGTTTAGGTAACAAAACTACTTAGTTAAGTTTAGGCAACAAAACTACTTAGTTAGGTTGAGGAAACAAAACTACTTAGTTAGGTTTAGGCAACCAAACTACTTAGTTAGGTTTAGACAACAAAACTGCTTAGTTAGGTTTAGGCAACAAAACTACTTAATTAGGTTTAGGTAACAAAACTACTTAGTTAGGTTTAGGCAACAAAACTACTTAGTTAGGTTTAGGCAACAAAACTACTTAGTTAGGTTTAGGTTTAGAGTTAGAGTTAGGGTTAACTCATTTTAATTATTTTAATTATTGTGAGGACAGGTTTTCAGAGTAACCAGTTAAGGACAAACATTAGTTTCGTTTGATACGTAACTTTTTAAAACCTTTCTAAGAATTGATTTTGAGAGAAAGTAGTGAATGTGTGTTTGTCTTCTTCTGTGGTTGGTTGCTGCCGGGCATCACTGTCCTCAGTGTGGATAATGATTGTTATTCAGATAACACACACACACACACAGTCTTCTGCATGGTGCTGCCCAGCTTCCTCGTAGATCGTAGGTCACCGTGTTATCGCCACTTTGCCGTCGGTGTTTCCACGTTTCCTTGACGTCACAGTTTAGCTCCACACACACAGTTTTCCCTGTTGTTCTGATGGTAATATGATTAAAATGCTAAAGTAAAAACAGCTGTCTGCTCTGAGCCACCGTGGTGTTTTCAGCATCGTAGGTCCTCACAAGTATAGTACAAATACTATTCTGCAGATGAGAATGTCTGTTAATGATAATAACTGTTATCTCCGTGGTCTCAGAGGATAAACTGTGAGCAGATGATGATGTTTCTCTCTGCAGCCGCCTGGCGCACGGTCAGCTTAACTCAAACTTTATTTAACACGGAGAACGCTGACGGTTGACCACGAAGTCGGACCGGCACGTGTTGATGGTTTTATTGTAAATATCCAGGTTAGATTCAGGTTTAACAAACGTTACTGTCCAGTGGTTAAGGTCACACTTGAACAAAATGTTATGTTTTCTCATAATGATGACACACACACATATACGCTACACTTCCCTTTTCGGTTGTCCCTTTAAATCTAGATTACAGGCGTGTTTGTCAGTTTTACAACCTAATAAAACGACAGAGTGACGTCACAGCTGGTTATTATTTAACCAGCAGTCCATCAGTCCAGGAAATGTGTGACTGTGTTTGTCTCTGCTGGTGAGGTAACGCAGGTAAGACTCGCGTCAGTAAATTGTGTCGATGGTTAAGTTTTAATGTCTCGTACTTAAACACAAAGTTGATTGTTGAAGTGATATAATTGATTGTAAAGATGTCTGAGGTCACGTTAACGTCAGTTTTAGGTTCGATCCAGAGAGAGAGAGTCACTGCTGCTCTGATGAAACTGATCTTAAAAAGAAAGTTAAATTGTGTTGTTAGAAATAATGAATAATCGGTAGTTTTACCATTTTGACTGATGATTTTAATCATTTTAACAATTTGTACCAGTGGATCACACATTTACATTTCAATACCTGAAACAATAAATATGTTATAATGTAGATTTTAAAAGAAATAACACCTAAAGCGAAAGTTTACTTTCTGGGAAATTAGTATTTTTGTCCCGACTTCCAAAAGTCATTTTTTAAATGTTTTATTCCAACTTGAAAATTTAACGAATAACTGAAACGGAAATGTTTTTGTGTAACAAAAATTGGAGATAATATAAAAAAAATTATTGTTTACCTGCTGTTTTCTAAGGATAAATAACAATATAATATTTACTATATTATATTTAAACTATTAAAGCTAAACTAAACGCTGTGAAACATTTTGTTGTTTTATTTTGAAACTATTAGTTCCATCGTATCCTGAGATGGATCTTGGCACGGAACACGGTCGCCGCGACAACGACCCCTTCGGAATCCTCACCGGCCGGGGTCGTGGAGACGAGCGGGATGCGCTGGCCCTGAACGTGCTGTTGCTAGGCGACAGGCAGAGTGGGAGGAGCTCCGTGGGGAACGCTCTGATTGGTCAGTTTTATAGTTCCTTTTAATCTGCACATTTTAGCTGCAGACACGTTAAAAACACGGTAAATATGAGCAATATTTGAAAGATTATCCAGTAAAACATACATATAGTACACGTGGTAAGTCAAAATTATGATATAGTAAGACAAAAATGTGTCTTATAATAAAATTATGATTAAAATTATGACTTACTAAATGACCGATGGTGTCAGATTCTACTTTTGTGACGTGCACACTTAGTGACCAACAGCAAGCCGTCTTGACGGTGATGAGCTCTGAAAAACGTGCAATTAATTGCGATTAACTATCTTCATCGATTGACGGCTCTAATTTATTCATAAACTGTTCGGCAGGTGGAGAGGAATTCCAAACAGGCGCCTGCATTTCTGGCGTTTCCGTGACGACGGAGCATCAAGTCCTCAGCCGAAACTTCCAGAGCTACTTCAGAAGACGGGGGGCGGAGTCCGACCTCCTATTGAGAGTGGTTGACACGCCCCCCACGGCGCCCCGCCCACAGAGGTTGCACGAGCTCTGCCCCGAGGGCGTGCACGTACTCATGCTCGTTGTGAGAGCGGACCTGCCGCACGGCAACACACACCTAGCTGAGCACGTGGAGGTACACACACATAAACACACACTGTAACGGTCAGTATGTGGTGTGTTGGTCTGATTCTGTGTTCTCTGTGTTCAGACTCTCTTCGGTCCGGAATGGCGTCGTCACGCTTTACTCGTTCTCACGCACGCCGACCACCTGAAGGAGGCGGGGCTCCATCCGTCAGTCTACCTCACACAGACCAGTGATTGGCTGAGAGCTATGGCTGAAGAGGTGGCAGGAGGAGTCTTGTTCTTGGACAACAGCTGTGATTGGCCGTCAGTCAGAGGACGACCGCTGAGAGACCGACTGCTCCGCCTCTCAGCCGGCAACCATCACGGAGCTCTGACGCTCAGGACAGACGTCTCACTCTGACTCCACCTTAAAGAGGAACCACACACTGGTGGCTCCACGCTGCCGTACCAGTTTACCAACAACACAAATACTGTGTGATAAATGATCTTATGTGTGTCTGCTGTGAATCCTCCTTCCCCCCCCCCCTCCCTAACCATGACATTATGTCACATAACTGTTCCAGAGCTGTTTAGTGAGTTGAAAGAGTTGTTTGTTGAACGGGAAATCACAAGATTTATACATAATAAAAAGCATCCCTGTGTTTTATGATTAATTTTTGAACAAACCAGAATCACAGAAGACATATCAGGAACCTCCGGTTCTATAAAGTGAAGCCAACGGTGAAGAGCCTTAAACCTGCATCCTGTCTAGCAGCCAGCAGGGGGCGACTCCTCTGGTTGTATAGAAGTCTATGAGTAAATGAGTCTACTTCTCTCTTGATTTATGACCTCAGTAAACATTGTAAACATGAGTTTATGGTCTCAATCTCTAGATTCAAGTCTTCTTCAATACAGCATGATGTTCATTTAGTAAATTATGGTCCCATTTAGAGTCAGATAGACCATAAAGCAGGGGATGCTTTAGGGCGGGGCTACCTGGTGATTGACAGGTCGCTACCACGGGTTCATCAAAGTTAATTATAACATTTTTGGTCGCCTAAAAATGTCTTATTCAACGTTCGGTTGCACTTAGCTCAACCCTCTAGTGTCACTTCTGGTTGCAAAAAAACAAGATGAGACGGCCAAAAAACAAGATGAGACGGCCAAAAACCAAGATGAGACGGTTAAAAAACAAGATGGCGACGACCAAAAACCAAGATGGAGACTGTGGTCTCAACCCAACACACTGGTTTGGTGTTCTGGAGGTGACCTGCAGCGCCTCACGGTAACCTAAGGTTAGAGGCGGGCGTTCCTTCCTTTATGTAAACAGGAAGACTGGAGGAAACAGGTGATTGTGGTTTCACATTTTTAATCAATAAACAACAGTGATGCAACTTGAATGAGATGATTTTCTCTTCTTCTTGTGTTAGCTAACGGCACCAGGAGAAGGCTTTTCACAATAAAAGTACTCCGGTGCACATCACGTCTTCATCAGCGTCGTCCTGTACGATGTGGTCCCTCGCTGCGTCTATCTGATGACGCAGCCGGTGAGGGAGGGCGCCCTGCACAGCCCCTTCCCCTTTACCTCGAACCCGCAGCCTTTATAGTTGGCGACGCCCTTCGAGTCGACCTGCAGGTCGGGCTGAAGGAGCTCCCAGATTCTCTGCTTGGACTGCAGCTCTCTGTCCGGCTCACCTGGACACAGGTAGGGGGGTTCATCAGACCACTTTCATCCAGCTTCACTAGCTACGGTGTGTTCAGTCTTTCTTTCTATTTGTCTGCATGTTGTTTGACTGTTAGATGAACTGTTTGGTTATTATTACCCGGGTAGGTGAGGAAGGTGACTCTGTCTCCGGGGGAGGAGCCTGTGGGCGGAGTCAACAGCTCAGCGGCGTCATCAGTGGTGGAGCAACAGAGGAGGCGGGCCTGAGAGACCACGCCCCTCAGCTTACAGGCCTTCACGTTGCATAGCAACACAGCTAGACCGCCCTGGAGCTGCAGAGAGAGAGAGGTACTTCAAAAAGTCATAACATTTAGAGAATAAAGTCGTAACATTTAGAGAATAAAGTCGTAACATTTTGAGAATAAAGTCGAAACATTTTGAGAATAAAGTCGTAATATTTTGAGAATAAAGTCGTAATATTTTGAGAATAAAGTCGTAATATTTTGAGAATGAAGTCGTAACATTTAGAGAATAAAGTCGTAACATTTAGAGAATAAAGTCGTAACATTTAGAGAATAAAGTCGTAACATTTTGAGAATAAAGTCGTAACATTTTGAGAATGAAGTCGTAACATTTAGAGAATAAAGTCGTAACATTTAGAGAATAAAGTCGTAACATTTTGAGAATAAAGTCGAAACATTTTGAGAATAAAGTCGAAACATTTTGAGAATAAAGTCGTAACATTTTAAGAATAAAGTCGAAACATTTTGAGAATAAAGTCATAACATTTTGAGAATAAAGTCGTAACATTTAGAGAATAAAGTCGAAACATTTTGAGAATAAAGTCGTAACATTTTAAGAATAAAGTCGAAACATTTTGAGAATAAAGTCGTAACATTTTGAGAGTAACGTTATTCGCTACCTCCTCCAGCTGTGTTTTCTCTCCCAGCTTGCTGACGACCGTGCGTGGGGCGTTCTCGCCCACGTCTACCTCCTGGACAGACATCGCCTCGGCCAGCGGGTGGCGGCGGATGCTGAGGATCCGTCCGACCCGCAGGTCCAGTCGTGACACGTCAACGCGAGGCTCCGCCTCCAACGAGAGAGGGTCAGAGGTGGGACGAGCTGGAAGAGAGAGAGAGAGGTCAAGTCAGTCTTTTCCTTCCCTTCCTTCCTTTCCTCATCTGTGCCCTCCCTCCTCATCTCACCTTTCCTCTCTCCTCTCCTCCTCCTGCTCTGTCTGTCTCTGCGGTCATGTGATGCTCCAGCAGGGGAGGAGGGTTGATTGACAGGTGTTGTGGAGGCGGGGCTAATAGATGGAGGAGGCGTGGCCGGAGAGAGCAACGCTTTGGCTGAAAGACAGAAAAACATTCAGGAATGAATTTAATGTATCTGGCTGGTTTCTCTTTAATCTTTTGGACAAATCTCCAAAAGATTTTGACTTAATAAAGTTCTTATTAAATTAAAAGAATCCACTTTGTTCTTTAAATGTGACCACAGTCGACGCTGAACCTCAGCGGCTCAGAGGGAAAGACAATCATGCACAGTTGTCCCTGTGTGTCCGTCTCTGTTCCTGTCTTTGTGAGGACTGGGTATTTTTGAAAAACTAGGAACTTTTTCAATGTGAAGACATTTTTTAGAAGTCTGAAAATTTGGGGGACTAAAGGACATTTTTGGAGAGTGAGGACATTCTATGGAAAGTAAAGGTTTTGGAACTTGATGGCATTTATTGAGAAGTGAAGATGTTATGGAAAGTTACAACATTTTGGAAAAGTGAGGACTTAAAGGGACTGTTTGTAACTTCTTACACGTATAAATCATTGCGGGTCGGTGTCCCATGCGCGCTCGCTGTTAACAAGCATTTCGGATTCTTACAAACAGTCCCTTTAAATGCAAGTGAGGACAAAAATGGGGACATTCTATGGAAAGTAAGGATACTTTTGGAAAAGTGAGGAACTTTTTTAATGTGAACACTTTTTGGAAGTCTAAAACTTTTGGAGACATTTTGAATAGTTTGGACATTCTATGGAAAGTAGGGATATTTTAGAAAATGTAGGAACTTTTTGAATGTGAAGACATGTTTCTAAAGTGTGAGAATTTGGGGGACATAAGGACATTTTTGGAGAGTGAGGACATTCTATGGAAAGTGAGGACATTTTGGAACTCGATGGCATTTATTGAAAAGTGAGAATGTTATAGAAAGTGAGGACATTTTGGGAAAGTCAAGAACTTTTTTGAACTTGAAGACATTTTTTTGGAAGTGTGAGAATTTGGGGACATTTGAGGTTTAAGACTTGAATCAGGTTTAGGGTTTGGGACTGCATGATGTCATTGACGGTCCTCAGAAGTATAGAAGTGTGTTGATGTACCGGTGCGTCTCCTCTGTTTGTCATGCAGCTGAGTTCTCAGCTGCTCGATGTCTTTCTTCAGTTTTCCGTTTTCCACCAGCAGCTTCTTCTGATCTCTGACTGACGCCTGCAGCACTAAAACAAACAAACAAACACACATATATACAGATTTAATCTCATCCACGAGGGGGCGCAGTATCTGGTTGAACATCAACCTTTTGCACAATGTTGCAGCATTTTTAATCAACTCTTTGTTGGATTCACAGATTTAGTTTCAGTTTCAGACACGTGAGCTTTAAATTAAAGCAAAGAAACACAGAAGATATGAATGCATTGATTAAAGTTACAACATGTCTCCTGCAGCGGTTGACTTGGATTCAAAGGATTTAGCATTTTAGGGGATGCATTTACTTTGTTGGGATCTTCATGAATACAGGATCAGTTTATTAACCATTTATTTAATTGGTATGTAACTTAGTGATATAACGTTCTCCTCTGTGACTAGCGGACAACACATGCTCATGTATTTGCTCTTACGGGCTTTCTCTCTCGCCAGCAGGGCTTGAGTTTTTAAATACTCCACGATCTGCTCGCCGTCCTCCGGGTCGAGTTTTATGAGAGCGGCTGCCAGGCTGAGGGAAAGACAAACAGGAGGTTAGACAACAAGCAACAGTGGGAAGAAATGGAGACAAAAGTCCATTTTCTTAAAGAAAGACCCTAATATGAAAAAAGTTTAAATTAATTTAAACCTCAAGTCAATTAAGACAAGTTCAAATCGAGTCTCAAGTCAGTTGTGAAATGTCTAGTCAGTCTAATCTAATCTAAACTGAAACAGGTTCATGTCAAGTGTCTTCTACTTTGCTCTTTCTTATAAAAAGTGAAAAAATCTGCTCGTGCAATAGGAAGATTTAAACCTGTTTTTAAATGCAAATCAACGTGTATCATCTATTCTAGATCATTTTTAGTTAAAAATTAAGTTAAAATAAAAACACATTGAAATACGCTGCAAAGGAAGGTTTCCATATTAGACAGGTTTATGTACGACTTTATAAACTAGCTGCTGCTCACACAGTAATGCATCAGAGATAATAATCCTATTATACGTTTTGATGTGATTCTGCTCATCATACTTCTATACTGAGATTTTCAATGCAGGACTTTGACTTAGTGGAGTATTTTACATTGCTGTTTAACTATTACTTCACACAGGTGAGTTGTATTTCAGAGGAAACAACCGGAGTAAAGATGAGAGACTGAGCAGGTCACTAAAAGAAAGACATGAAAGCACAGAAAGAGGCGTCATTGAAGTTTTGATAGATGTTATCTGTGATGGAGGAGAATACATATTAATACCATCAAAGAACTGCATACACACACTGAAACCAGCCTATTTGCATAATGATGAACAGAGAGCTACTGACGCAGCCGTCTGGTTAACATTTACATACACAAACACACCCGACTGTCACTATTAAAGGGGAAATCCCCTCCATAAAACACCTCCATAGATACCAACAACTTTTCTTTCCGATGACCGATGTCTACGTACGCAAAGACCCAATGTAGAATATAAACATTGGAGTGTATCCAGCCCTTTACTCTAATCTTAACCAAATCCAAAAAGTCTGATCCCTTAATTATAATGTTCGGCGTTGTGAGGACCCGACTCTGACCCGACCAAATGGTCGTTGAGTCCCCACAATGTGAGTAAAACAAACCCACACACACACCAGCAGCAGCTGCTGAACCAGTGAAATACAGAAAGAAACTCAACAGCTGCAGTCGGACCTCCGGCTATAAATAACATCAGCTGGTACGAGACAGACGAGACAACAGCGGTGGGAGAAGCACTCAGACCGTTTACTGAAGTAAAAGTAGAAGTACTACAGCGTAGAAATACTCTGGTATGAGTAAAAGTCCTGAAATCAAAATGTTACTAAAGTAAAAATACCAAACAGATCAAAAGTAGATGTACTCGTTGTGCAGAATAGCTCCATTCAAAATGTTTATTATATATTTATTATTGGATTTATATTCCTGATTTGTTTCAGTCCAAGCAGCATCTGAATTTTAGGAGCTAATTTTAACAAATATATGTATTGTTGTTGTGTAGTTTCATCTATAAATACGTATAAACTGATCGTACGTTTAGTGTCTGACATAAAAAATCTTGACCTGAAAAGTAACTAAAAATGAACCTATAACAAAATGTTATAGCGATCTTAACGTTTATAGATGTTTTAAAAACAGTCTCTTAAACGTTTACAAATAATTTCATAATCATTAACAAATACATATAATATAGTATATACAATATTATAATGTGCGCAACAATAAACTGCCTAAATAACTTATTTAAATTATAGCATTACTAATAATTAGTAAACATTATTATTTAGCATTTCATTGTTTGTTAACAATAAAATAACTATAACGTATAAAATCTTGACCTTAAAAGTAATTAAGCTGTCAGATAAATGTAGTGGAGTAAAAAGTACTATAGTTCCCTCAGAAATGTAGTAAAAGTCGTATAAAAGTAGCGTAAAAAAATGGAAATACTCCTTAAATTTGTACTTAAGCGCTGAACTTGAGTAAATGTACTTCAAGACAACACACATAAAAAATATTCATAAGAAATTAAATACTAGAGGAGAATTAATCAAAAAGGAAACAACAATAAAACATTATTTAAAGAGAAAACAGCACCTTTAATATACCACGTTATTAAAAGTGCTCTTGAAATCAATAAAAGAATCAATACCACTTCATACTTTCTGAAGAGAGAAATGATCCACTTTGACGGCCCACAGAATTTTTTTGTTTTGTTTTGCCATGAAAAACACCCCAAAAACTAAAGCCACTTTACTCAAAAAAATACGCAATAATTTTTTTTTTTTTAAAAAGAATTATAATTACGACATAAATAAATAAATAATAAAACATAGATAAATAAATAAATAGATAAATAGATAAATTGATAGATGAATAGATAAATAGATAAATAAATAGATAAATAGATAAATAGATAAATAAATAAATAGATAAATAAATAAATAGATAAATAAATAGATAAATAAATAAATAGATAAATAAATAAATAAATAAATAAATAAATAAATAGATAAATAAATAAATAAATAAATAAATAAATAAATAAATAGATAAATAAATAAATAAATAGATAAATAAATAGATAAATAAATAAATAAATAGATAAATAAATAAATAGATAAATAAATAGATAAATAGATAGATGAATAGATAAATAGATAAATAAATAGATTAATAAATAGATAAATAGATAGATGAAAAGATGAATAGATAAATAGGTAAATAAATAAATAAACAAATAAATAAATAAAACAAAAATAAGAATAATCCAGTGAATGCGCCAGCAAAAATCA